>NC_056626.2:16275463-16580694 GCF_002870075.4 Lactuca sativa
CAATTAAAACTTTAAGTGTTTATTCAAATCACAACTACAAGATCTTAAAACATTTATCAAAGTATCATTAAAAGTTATCATGTGCACAATACCCCCATTGATGCGATGCAATCGAGTCGTGCCCCTCCTTTAATATAAGAAAACCTGAAACAAGTAAACCATAAATTGTAAGCACAAAACTTAGTAAGTTCCCCAGAATACCACACACACCACAACATAAATAAACAGTTATGGGTTATCAGCAACCCTGGAGACTACCCGAAGTCTCAGTGAGCAAACAACACGCCTGATGGGTTATCAACAACCCTAGAGACTACCCAAAGTCTCAGTACATAGTAACACATATCATAGTAACAACATGCAAGACCCAGTTGGTCAGTACACACACACAAACACAAACACACACACACACATATATATATATATATATATATATATATATATATATATATTACCACAGAGGCTCAGACAAACATGCAAGAGTTACAAAGACAACTAGCATCCTCCATATACAATATAGTAAGTTGGCATGGGTGCCTATGACTCACAAGCATTGGGAGAAGACTCACCTAAATCGAAAAACTCTAAAACACTGTGATACGATCCCTTTTTTGCACTGCTTGTACCCACGAATCCACTAACACCAGAACCAAATAAAATCATAATTAATAGCCCAAAACCCTCAAGTTTGACCTAAGGTCAAACTTGGTCAAAAAGTGAACGGTCAAAGGAAGTCAAAGTCAACAAGTCAAACTTCAGGCTGAGTATGCCCAACGTATTCAGCTCGTATGCATGGCGTACTTACCATCCAGAAACGGGACCCCATACAAGTACGTGCATTGTACTCAAAGGTATGCCCAACGTACTCGGCCAAATGACACTTTTCCACTAAGTGCTTAATCTCTTATGTCCTTTCATCCAACACTCAGAATTAGTCCGATAACGTCATTCTAAGTCATAAACTTTCCACCTTTATGAACTTCCATTTATAGAAAAAGTCCAAACGCCAAAACCTTAAATTACAAATCCGTTAAGACATCATGACACTTGCATGGAAGAAATAGAATGACCAAGATCCCATTTTTATGGCTCCTAATAGCTCCATAATGGATAAAGTTTCCAACTTTATCCATTAGAATAGTCCAAACCATCAAGATCTAGCCTTTAAGTATCAAAGAGACCAAAAGTGCATCTTTTTCAACTTAATCCTTTAAGTCCAAGTCTCCAACCTTCAGATTTGAATCACAATGATGTTTAGATGGATAAAGTTTCCAATTTTATCCATAAGAAGTGTCACACCCCCGGACCAGACGGCGGAAACGTTCGGAGGCGGGTGACTTCATTATGCAGTATCATAACAATTGAATATAATTGAAACAGAGCAATCCAAACATCATACATTGAGATAACAAACTTACATGCTTTACATATTGTACTTGTTCTTCGAGTTACACAAAAGATACATAAGTAGAAAACTTCAACTACAACTAATTAGTCCTGCATCTGCGTCCCTTGTTACCTTCTTACTAGATCCCTGAGAATAAAAGTCGTTTTGAAAAGCGTCAACTAAAAAGTTGGTGAGTTCATAAGCATTTTTGTATAAAATCGTTTACACTTGTTTAGAATCGTTCTCTTTGTGCTTTCAGAAAATCCGATATTTTCTATGAAATGGTTTGAACTCTTTCCTTGAGAATCATGGATATATGTGTGCATGACATTACTTTTGTTCATCCTTATAAGGAGTGATTTTGAAAAGTAGTGTGATTTGTAAAAGCGAGTTGTGTCCGAGAATAGTTCTTTTGAATAGTAACAATCAACCGTTTCAAGAAAAATCCCTTATTTTCAAAAAGGAAATATGGTTGAAAATCTTGTTCCTTTTATCGAGTAAAATTGAGTGTGTGTTCTAGTTTATCGTTATCGAAAATCGTAGAAAATCGTTTTCTCCAGAAAATCCTATATTTTCTGCTATAAAAATATTCCTAAGTTCTAGTTTATTGTTTCTAAATTGTAGAAAATCGTTTTCTTTAGAAAATCCTATATTTTCTGCTATAAAATGTTTGTAAGTTCTAGTTCCATCCATGTATATATGTGGGTTAATTTATCGTTATCAAAACCATTTACAAACGTTTTGCATAGAGTCCAACGCTTTTTAATTTGTAAAAATAGCAGTATTACGACTCTATACTTGTTAGAAGAAAGAATCAGCATGGCAATTGCGGACACTCTACGAGATGAAAAAGGACAGTCAACACAACAAATGCGGACCATGACCTATCACGTGTAGGACAGTCAACACAACGTGCCAAAGTTTATTTATGAGGTTTTCCTTACATAAATTTCTAGTTAATATAGCATATTCTAGTGAGTCGTTATAACAATACTAATCTGATGGAGTGCTTGTTTTGGCGTTTCTCAGGCGCCCTAGGTTTGGAAAAGACATTTGTCACCCTAGACTGGCCTGTCTAGCTGTAGCAAATAGGGAAGGTGCGGGGTGTCAACCCCGTATAGATCTATACATAAATTCTCCCTCTCCCTCAAGGAGACTCTGGTTATAACTCCTTACATGACTTAGACGTACACTAATATTTTTATATTTAGGTACTTTTGAGATTTGTCTGACTAGAATATTAACAACGTTTTGAGCAATCATTAGATATCCATTACTTGTTATATAAATATTGAAATTCGTACTCATTGAATAGAAATATCGTTCTCGTTCCATATCGTTGATTGTGCTCGTTAACTGGGTGTTCGTGTTTGTTTCTTTTAGTATATTGAAAAACAAGGCATTTTAGTCAAGAGAAAAGTGTCAAGTTATAATTTGTATAAATTTATAACTGTCGGTTATGACACGCATTTTCTGTTTTATGACATATGGAACACTACTTATGTTGTTGGAGGTTTTATGACAGCGGTTTATGACATGCAAATATTTCTGTCATAAAGGCTCTATTAAGAACTTAGGCAAACATACGTATATATGCAATCATTTAAGAACTTAGGCAAGATTGACTTGTACTCTCCCCCAAAAACATTAAAATATTGAAAAAGGTGGGGTATGAAGCTCACCTTGAGTTAGTTGAGGAGTTGTCTGGAGTTATGGAGTGAAGGTCTCAAGCTTAAACTATTGCTGAGATGAGGAATTTCCCTGGGTGGGATGCTTTCCTAAGGATGATCATCGCATATTATTACGGATAAAATAATATGGATTCATCTTGAAATATAATAAAATATTAGGTGAGTGGAGGAATTTTACCTTACAACTCCAGGAGAAATTGAGAACATTTTCCCTTCCAGCAAGATCATCGTTCTTGCCTTGAAGATGAGCTTTAAGGGATAACGGGAAAAGTGAGAGAGAAAGTGGAGTCTAAACTCCTTTACTGTCGTTGTTTTGGAGTATAAGAAAAGGAAGGGAATCTTTGATGCATGGGGATCTGGTGGTCCATGCATGGATATTTGGTGGGGTAAAGCATGGAATACTATGATTTGTATGGGAAATCTGGAATTTCATCAAATCATAAAGTCAATCCCTTTGTCCTTTTCTTGATTTAGGATAAGGTCTTCCTAAAGTCTAACCATTTATTTTTATGAAGAATATGCTTAAAATAATTAATTTTAGCATAAAATAAGGGTATAAGGGTTTAGGATAGAAAAAATACGAGTTTGGTGTAATTTCTAGCATCAAAATGCCTTAAAATGGTGAAAAAGTCCAAAAATAATGAAAATCCGGAGTGGGGGTTGAATCCTGCAAGGGTCCGAAGTCAAACTCCTCATTCCGGAGTCATTCTTCCACTTCCGGAGCAAAGGAGTACAATTTCCGAAGCAATCAGTGAGGTTCGGAAGCAAACAGGAACTACTGGAAGGCTTTTCTCGGATTCTGAAGTCAAGAGCGGGCCAGGAGCTGCAATCGAAGTCCAGAGCAAGATACTTCCGAAGACGCGAAGGATATAAGGCGCCAAGGCTTCCGGATTGTGAAAACTGTCTGGTGCATAGGGAAGGTCCGAAGCGAGATTGTCCGGAGCAGGTTGAAATTCGAAGTCTTGTGGTTCCTTAGAAGAGATCCAGACTAAGAAGGTTCCGGACCAAGAGGTTCAGGACCAAGGGGGTCCTTTTGGGGTTTCCTCTTCCGGTTTTGAGCTGTTTTCGACTGAGGAAGGTACTTAGGGAGATTTGAGATACGTGGAGAGATTTGGGAGAGATTTCACATACTTGGAGAGATTTAGGAGAGATTTCACATGCTTGGAGAGATTTAAGAGATATTCACTATACTTGGAGAGATTTCGCATACTTGGAGAGATTTGGGAGAGATTCACTATTCCTGGAGAGATTTCACATACTTGGAGAGATTTGGGAGAGATTTAACATACTTGGAGAGATTTGGGAGAGATTCACAATACTTGGAGAGATTTGGGAGAGATTCACTATACTTGGAGAGATTTGTATTCTAACACTATATGGCTCCTTAGCAACTCATATTGAACACTTAGGTGTGTTAGCACAAGTCTCACAATCGTCCTTGCTTACTTGAGGATGAAATTTCCTAGCCAAAAAGGCTAGTTGTCACATCATCCCCCCGTTAGAGGGAATTTCGTCCCGAAATTCTTTCGAAAGATAAGGTCATGAAAGCGAAAATAGGTGAGGGTATTTCTGAATTATTTGGTCTTTGTGTTCCCAGGTGAATATCGGCTCACACCTAGCGTTCCCTTGAACCTTCACCATTGGGATGTGGCTTTGTTTTGTATGCTTAACTTTTCTATCCATAGTCTCGATAAGTTGACAAATTTTTTTAGGAGGTTTTAGTCTACTAACCTTGTCTAGAGGGACTGGAAGGGTTTTGTCTGACATACCATTTCTAGGTTCGACACATGGAACGCAGGATATACGTCACTAAGATTGGAGGGTATTTGGAGTTCATAGGTTACCGGACCGATTCGTGCGAGGATCTCGAGTGGTCTGGTGCATCGGGGAGTTAGTTTACCTTTCCTTTCAAATCGAATCATCCTTCCCTGAGGGAAGATCGTTTAAGAATACCCTGATCGCCTACTTGGGTTTCTAAGGATTTAACCTGTTATCTATATAGTTCTATTTGTTGGATATAGTGTCTAAGTCCATAACTATATTTGGTATGTACTTGACCCGACCCGGCATGGTCCATTTGGGTTGCACTTCACCCGAACAATTTATGGATAATCTTTTGAGAATAGTATAAGTTATGATTTATTAATATATTATAAGTTCTAATATATTAATATAAAATCATATTATTTAATTAGTGTTGATCTATAATTAATCTAGAATTAATTTAGAGATCAAAAGTATGACTAATTAAATATGGGCTCTTGGATTTATATAGTGTGGGCTAATGTTTATTTGGAATGGGCTAGGCTTGCATGGAAAGTCCATGGATACTCCATGGAGCTTTAACCCATGGATCTCATGGAAATGAAAAGACATGGGTATTAGGGTTTACATGGATGTAACCCTAATCCACCACACTATATAAAGGAGACTTTCGTTCTTGAAATCACACTAATTGTGGTGAGTATACTAAGAGGGCCGATTTCAAGAAATGGTGTGACTATTCTCTCAAGTTTCCAAGTTTGTGGTGATTTGTGATTTCCATTTGAGGCATCCACATTATTGGTGCTACGCTCTCAAACTCCAAGCAATCAACTAGTACTACAAGGTAAGTAATTCTACTAGTTTTATTTGATTCATGTACCCCATGCCATGCTAGTTAGGATAAGAACCTTGGGAAAAATAATTATTTGCATGTATCTTAGTCAAACATAGATCCAAGGTTTCTAAGGTTGCATGTACACCATAGGAGTGATAGAATGCTCAAAACCCATCACTATTGTCGACTTATATGATGTTTAGGGTCGTGTTCGGGTTTTGACTATTCGTTTTGTGGTTTCTCGAATAATCTTGGGTTTCGGGAGTGTGCTATTGAGTGTTTGTCCTCTTGTTAGTTGGGTGTCTCTCACCTCAGCCCAACAGAGGATGATTTGCATTTCCGGCCACATGGGGCCTCGAATGGTACAACTCCCATGCTCGGTTGGCTGTTGTTGGTATATGAGTACTCAAGTAGAGGTAGGTGGGTATCCCAACACTTTGAATGTCCATTACACATGTTTCCTTTCGGAGTGTAGATTCTTGTTTACCTCGTTCTTGTCAAGTGGGATTTCTAGTGCTTCAGTGGTATGGCTCTTATTAGTGTTGAATACATGGGATGTAAAATGTCTAAACTGAGCTCTTAGGTTAATCGGAGACTATGGTTCATCGGACCTTTCTCGGCGAGGCCTTTAGAATGGTCTTCTACGGATTGGGATCTTGGCATCCTAGAAGTAGATTTTTATGGGCCTTAAGAGTCAATACTATGGTCACCAAGGTTGAGTTTGCGTGATATAGTTAACCTTATGAGTCTTAGATTATCTTGGGAGTTTTTCCCCTAGGGCCTTTCCAAGCTAATGGTAGGTCATCCTTGGCCAGTTCCTTGCTGGTGATTGAACATGTCTCCGATTCGGGGTAGGGAGTATCGATCCTTGAGGATGGGTTTTTTTTGGCTTAATCGTAGTCGGTGGTGCTTATGACAATTTCGTCTTTCTCCCATTATGAGTTAGTCAGGTGCTTCCTATGTTTAGGGATTGGGTCTGATGTTTCCTTTACATAATATGCTGATCTTATGATCAGACACTATTCGTTCTTGTGACCGTGCTAAGTGGTATCGGGTGTTTGGTCATTGAGGTGGTTCTAGGAGTTGGGGTGGTTCTATCTCCGCTTAGCACATGGTTGAGGTTTCCTAAGAGATTTTGGGGATCTATGGAGGAACGTTGGAAGACTTTTGGATTCCTTTTTATGCCCTTTGCTCCTTGATTTTCAATACTTGCTGGGGCTAAGGAAGGGCGTGGTATTTCTTACGCCAGAACTTAGGCGTCTGGTTGATAGGGATTTCGTCGTTAAAGACTGGAAGAGTTTTGTTATTCGGTTGAGTAAAACGAAAGTCTATTTTCAGGGCTCGAGGTTTGTAAGGTGAGAATCAAGCCTATCTGTGTCAACTGATGACATTGGACTCCTTGTTGTTACATTGATTTGAGGAGTATTGGTTGTTAGGAATGACGGGGCGTTTTATGTTCATGCTCCTATCGTTACTAGTTTTGTTTTCATTGTTATCATTTGGTCTATCTCGATTCTGCTTGTTAGGTGTTTTAGTGTTCGTGTTCTTATCGTTGCTAGTTTCGTTTTCATTGTTGCTATTGGGTCTATATCGTTTCTTCTTGTTAGGTGTTCTAGTGTTCGTGTTCTTATCGTTGCTAGTTTCGTTTTCATTGTTACCATTGGATCTATCTTGTTTCTGCTTGTTAGGTGTTCTAGTGTTCATGTTCTTATCGTTTCTAGTTTCGTTTTCGTTGTCACCATTGGGTCTATCTCGTTTCTGCTTGTTAGGTGTTTTGGTGTTCGTGTTCTTATCGTTGCTAGTTTTGTTTTTGTTGTCACGATTGGGTCTATCTCGTTTCTGCTTGTTAGGTGTTCTAGTGTTCATGTTCTTATCGTTGTTAGTTTCATTTTCGTTGTTACCATTAGGTCTATCTCGTTTCTGCTTGTTAGGTGTTCTAGCGACACAAAGGTGCTGCTATAAGTCAAGGGAATTCGTAATCCGACTTCTGCCACGTTTTTCCACTATAGATGGATGTGACCCGACCACACATACTTAGGATTATAAAAGGTACTTGACTGTAGGGTTCTGTCTTAATCAACATTCAGACCAAGGACAAGAAAAATGATGCGGGATCGCACGTTCTTAGTTTATGGAATCCTAGCTATATATGATACTAACGTTCATATGGAACCATCATGGTCTGTTCGTAAGGATTCTCTAGCTTCTTCGTGAATTACGGATTCGCTCGAATGGGGAAATAGTCTTTGATTCTGTTTTCAATTTGCAAGGCCTTTCTGTGAAAATTCGTTACATAAAGTTGATCGTTCGAAACGTACCAAAAACTCAGTAGGGTTTCTTGTCGTCTCTTCCTATCCAGTTGTCAACTCCCTCGTCAGTCATTTCTTGTTTGACAAATTCTCTTGAAATGTCCTGTTGCACCGCACCTGTGGCAAACTGGACTTACTTCTGGGTTGATAGTCGGAGTGACGCATGGGGCCAAAGCCCTATAGTAGCGGGAGGTGTGCCCCATCTTGTTGCACCTTTAGCAACGAAATGTCTAGTAGACTCCCCAATGATGGTATTTGCACTTGTTACAGGGTGGATCGTTCCCAAGATATGATTGTCTCAATGTGGGAGGAGTAAGGTTAGTAGAGATAGGGACTGGTCCCGCTTGTTGCCTTTTAGTAAGCCTCTGAGTCGAACTGACTCCTTTTTCGTTCCTGAACATTCATTTCTTGTTCTTAGGTTTAGGTTATTGAGTGCATGGGTGAGTTGTTCTTCGTTGGTTTCCTTGGTTGTTGTTACGGTTGAAGTTACCGAAACCGCTTCCATCTTCGCTTGTGTCGTTGGCATTGAAGTATGCCATGACGGCTATCACAACCACTGTTACAGTGGCTTGGAAAGTGGCAGAGTCTATTTGTAGGACCGGCGCATGTTTGGGGTACTAGTTACCTTCATGAGAAGACATAAATATGTTGCACACGAAAAGTGAGCTTGTGAGTACTTGTAGTTAGTTTCAAGTGATTTTACTCGTATAATTGTAATGTACTGGTGTTAATTGGGTCAACCTACATCCCTATGATGCAGTTATGGTGGGAGAGTGGAAGCATGTATTTTCTGACGTAGAGTCCGTCCACATAGCACATAGCTAGCAATATGGTTAACGAATTTAGTTGTGTGGATTCTTGGAGGATGTACTCCTCTTGGTTTACTACTACTGGTTGCGATTAAAGGCATTATGGACCCAAGGCGAGTAGTGTGGTGATCCTTTTTTGGCGCACAAAGTGCTTGACCATTTTACTTATATTAAGGGTGCCCTTTTGTGTTCCTTGCGCTGCTAAGGTTGTCCTAGCCTTGATTGCTATGAGTTGTGGTCTCCAAATGAGCATTTCCTCTTTTAAGGAATGTACATGGTCTACATAGTTTTCTGGTCCTACTTGTGGGTTTTGTAAGGCATTTGGAATGGTGTGCTTGTTACTTGTGGGGGGGTCAGATTTACACTGTTGCATACTGGCTTTGTCTATGGTTTCCATTTCTTCAAGACAGGGGGTTTGAAACCGGGAGTCAATTCGGGTTACTCGTGGTCTAGCCAGAGGTGATGCCTGATTCGTGAGGGTGTTGGCTATCGGAGTTTGGTGCACGTCGATTGTGGATCATATTATCTTTTATGGAGGTACGCCCTAAATTGGATAGGAGCCAATTCCTCAACTTATTTTTGTGTGGGTATCGTTTTGTTTCTAGGTATGTCTATTCCAGGAGTACCTATATGGGGTATTTATGTGTCTGGGAAGAGAAAGGTGCAAGGGTCTCGGGTCTACTCTCAGCTGGGAAAAGCTCATCAAGGGTTTCCCTGGCACTTTTATCCTTGCTGGGTTCTTAGTTAGAATTCCCCCTTTCACAATTCATCTCTGGGTATCCCTTAGGATCCATTTCTGGATTTTCCTCTTGGGCTTCTTTTGGTCTCTCCTTTCCCCATCCGTAAATCATCGTAATAGGGTAGTAGAAGTCTAGGTAAGAAAATTCAATTACGTCATTTGTGTAAGAGTCGCGGCTTGAGATATACGGGGATATTTTAGGTGTGAGGGTTTTATAGTATCCTAAAATACTCCTATAGTATTTTAAACTTGTTGTTCGAATTCTAGTATTCTCTTGTGTGCATAGTTGTTAGGTTTTAGGTTTGTTACAACACCACCATCACTCCTAAGCACATGTTGGTCATATCTCAAATAAATATAGTTGATCAGACTATATTGATCCCAGATATGATTACATAACTGCCCAGGTTTGACTATAGTGTTCAACCATTAGTTATTTTTGGTTTCTTCTAGTTATGATTCTAGGTTAGTAATTATGTATACTTTTATAAATGCTTATCTTCTTAAAGTATATTTTTAGGCAGAGTTTGTTTTAGTCTCATTGTATTTATAGTTGTATATCTCGTATGGCTAGATATACCGATTCACTATAAACAATGCTCTGATACCAATCTGTCACACCCCCGGACCAGGCGGCGGAAACGTCCGGAGGCAGGTGACTTCATTGTGCAGTATCATAACAATTGAATATAATTGAAACAAAGCAATCCAAACATCATACATTGAGATAACAAACTTACATGTTTTACATATTGTACTTGTTCTTCGAGTTACGCAAAAGATACATATGTAGAAAACTTCAACTACAACTAATTATTCCTGCATCCGCGTCCCCTGTTACCTTCTTATTAGATCCCTGAGAATACAAGTCGTTTTGAAAAGCGTCAACTAAAAAGTTGGTGAGTTCATAAGCATTTTTGCATAACATCGTTTACACTTGTTTAGAATCTTTCTCATTGTGCTTTCAAAAAATCCGATATTTTCTATGAAATGGTTTGAAGCCTTGCCTTGAGAATCATGGATATATGTGTGCATGACATTACTTTTGTTCATCCTTATAAGGAGTGATTTTGAAAAGTAGTGTGATTTGTAAAAGTTAGCTATGTCCGAGAATAGTTCTTTTGAATAGTAACAATCAACCGTTTCAAGAAAAATCCCTTATTTTCAAAAAGGAAATATGGTTGAAAATCTTGTTCCTCTTATCGAGTAAAATTGAGTGTGTGTTCTAGTTTATCGTTATCGAAAATCGTAGAAAATCGTTTTCTCCAGAATATCTTATATTTTCTGCTATAAAAATATTCGTGAGTTCTAGTTTATCGTTTCGAAATTGTAGAAAATCGTTTTCTTTAGAAAATCCTATATTTTATGCTATAAAATGTTTGTAAGTTCTAGTTCCATCATGTATATGGGTGGGTTAATTTATCGTTATCAAAACCATTTACAAACGTTTTGCATAGAGTCCAATGCTTTTTAATTTGTAAAAATAGCAGTATTACGACTCTATACTTGTTAGAAGAAAGAATCAACATGGCAATTGCGGACACTCTACGCGATGAAAAAAGACAGTCAATACAACAAATGCAGACCATGACCTATCACGTGTAGGACAGTCAACACAACGTGCCAAAGTTTATCTATGAGGTTTTCCTTACATAAATTTCTAGTTAATATAACATATTCTAGTGAGTCGTTATAACCATACTAATCTGATGGAGTGCTTGTTTTGGCGTTTCTCAGGCGCCCTAGGTTTGGAAAAGACATTTGTCACCCTAGACTGGCCTGTCTAGCTGTAGCAAACAGGGAAGGTTCGGGGTGTCAACCCCGTATAGATCTATACACAAATTCTCGCTCTCCCTCCAGGAGACTCTGGCTATAACTCCTTACAGGACTTAGACGTACACTAATATTTTTATATTTAGGCACTTTTGAGATTTGTTTGACTAGAATATTAACAACGTTTTGAGCAATCGTTAGAGATCCATTATTTTTTTATATAAATATTGAAATTCGTACTCATTGAATAGAAATATCGTTCTCGTTCCATATCGTTGATTGTGCTCGTTAACTGGGTGTTCGTGTTTGTTTCTTTTCGTATATTGAAAAACAAGGCATTTTAGTCAAGAGAAAAGTGTCAAGTTATAATTTGTATAAATTTATAACTGTCGGTTATGACACACATTTTCTGTTTTATGACATATAGAACTCTACTTATGTTGTTGTAGGTTTTACGACAGCGGTTTATGACATGTAAATATTTCTGTCATAAAGGCTCTATTTGTGTAATTTCTTGACGCAAACTTTTATGTTGAATATTTATGAAATACTCCCTCATAGTTTGCAAAATAGTCACAAAGTTTCTGTTTTCGAAAAATCACTAGAAATGGTGTCCACTTAGTAAGGTCCCTTTTTTTAACTTTTATCTTTAGATACGAAAGTATAGATAAAGGGGTTAAGTTGGACACACCCAATAGTTGGGAGGCTCTTTGGTACAAAGGATCCTCTGTGCTTTATGAAATTTAGAAATCCTTCATTCATGAGTATATTACTAAATAATAATCTAATAATATTTCACACACATAGACAAACATACGTAGTTATGCAATCATTTAAGAACTTAGGCAAGATTGACTTGTACTCTCCCCCAAAAACATTAAAACATTGAAAAAGGTGGGGTATGAAGCTCACCTTGAGTTAGTTGAGGAGTTTTCTGGAGTTATGGAGTGAAGGTCTCAAGCTTAAACTATTGCTGAGATGAGGAATTTCCCTGGGAGGGAAGCTTTCCTAAGGATGATCATCACATATTATTACGAACAAAATAATATGGATTCATCTTGAAATATAATAAAATATTAGGTGAGTGGAGGAATTTTACCTTACAACTCCAGGGAGAAATTGAAAACATTTTACCTTCCAGCAAGATCATCGTTCTTGCCTTGAAGATAAGTTTTAGGGGAAAATGGGAAGAGTGAGAGAGAAAGTGGAGTCTAAACTCCTTTACTATCAGTGTTTTGGAGTATAAGAAAAGGAAGGGAATCTTTGATGCATGGGGATAAGGTTTAGGAAAACCTTATCCTAAATCAAGATGACTTTGTGATTTCACATACTTGGAGAGATTTGGGAGAGATTCACTATTCTTGGAGAGATTTCCCATACTTGGAGAGATTTCGGAGAGAATTCACATACTTGGAGAGATTAGGGAGAGATTCACTATACTTGGAGAGATTTAGAAGAGATTCACTATACTTGGAGAGATTTAGGAGAGATTCATTATACTTGGAGAGATTTAGGAGAGATTCATTATACTTGGAGATATTTGTATTCTAACACTATATGGCTCCTTAGGAACTCATATTGAACACTTAGGTGTGTTAGCACAAGTCTCACAATAGCCCTTGCTTACTTGAGGATGAAATTTCCTAGCCAAAAAAGCTAGTTGTGACAAGAAGTTCATAAAGTTTCATGATCTAAACTTTATGCACTAATATGACCAAAATCTCATAACATCCAAAACTAGCTAGATCTAACAAATGCATAATCAAGATTCAAACTTTATACCTCCAGAAGAGAGATCAAGGTGAACAAAGTCTATGTCTACAAGCTCCAATACAACCAACACTTCTCCAAAGAGCTTCTTATTCTCCAAGATGAACTAAAAACACTCCAAAGCACTCAAGATCACCTTCTTTTGCTCAAAAGGCTCAAACTAGGGTTAGGGTTTTCATGGGAGGGTGTTGGAGGGGTGGAGGCTGAGAATGGAATAGGTTTGGGGAAGTTAAGGAGCTTAAATAGGGCTCAAACCATGAAATAGGGTTTGGAAACTAATCACGTATGCCCAAAGTACTCCTGGTACGCCCAACGTACTTAGGGATTCCCTAGTACGCCCAACGTACTTCCCCGTACGCCCCACGTACACAGCTTAACCCAAAACCGTCCTAACTTCAAATGGTCATAACTTCTTCGTTTCAACTCTGATTTCTACAATCTTTATATCCACGGAAAGGTATTGAGGAGCTCTAGAATGCTGTCTAATTAATTTTTGACGTAAAACACATCGAACTAAAATCCATAATTCATAAAAAAGGTCAGGAACACTACTTTTCCCATTTTACCCTTTGACTCCAAAGCACAAACCGAACACTTAGATCACATAATCTACATTACCCACATCAAAATCAGTCTAAACCTCTCTTTTCCAAAGCTCGAAGACTTAGGAAACTTGATTTTCGGGTCACGGCTCCGATTTGTGAGACAACTCGAAACAGTGTGTTACAGCTCTCTCTGACTTAAATTAGATTTCGTCCTTGAAATCATTCCTTACTATCTCCTCTGCCAAACCAAACAATCCTGACTAAACTCCCTAAATCACGAAGATGACTGGTAAAGTCACCTCACTCCGTTAACCACCCACCCTTACTATTTCCGAACCCAAAATAGCAGAAATCATAGGCCTTAACGAAGAATGAACCTCTACTTTGCTCTAAGCCCACGAGTGTCCAACCGCTAAGCCTGAAACTGAAAACCCTGATCGATGTCTGACTCCCACGAAGGCATAACCATTCCAAACCATTACCCAAATGACTCAACATCATAACTCGAACCGTACAAACCTATACGTTCTGATGAAATTTATAGATACCCAAAACATATACGCCCCGACCACTTACAGGTATCGAAAAAAAATCCTCATCGAAAACAAAATCAGCTCTAGACTCAAAACCTGAATTGGTACAAGTCGTCCTAGTCTATTCGCCAACATGACTCCATCAGTCATTCACTCCCAATGAAGGGAAATTCAACCAACCAATGCTCAAACGATCACCATGTCTGCTTAACCCTAGTGTTGGCTACAAACCGAACCGAGTTCTCACATCACATTTGGCCCCAATCGATCCTATGATTTCCCAAGTATTACACATGTTGAGGCCCAATAATGACCCTTCACCCAACCCTATGATGATCTAAATCATCCTAGAGAATACCACGAGCCAAGTCCTAGACTTCTATCACTGTTACCACTGCCTACCAACCTAGTGAATTTTATGGCAGCTCTTCAGTCTTATAACACTTAGATAATTGCATCCTATGCTAGTGAATGCTATGGATGCTCTGTTGTCTTACATTACTCCCACAACCACACACTAACGTGGTGAATGCTACGGCTACTCCACAGTCTTACATCACTTCCATAACCACACCAACTGGTGAATTCTACGGCTGCTTCACAGTTTTACATCACTACAACAACCACACACTAACATGGTGAATGTTACGGCTACTCCATAGTCTTACATCACTTCCACAACCACACATACGGCTGTTCCGTAGTCTTACATCACTCCTACAACCACACACTGACCAAAAACACTACGAGTTAAAACCCCGCCTACCGAACTCTATCAGTTGTTGGGGTCGTGCTTTAAACCCAAAATCCTTCACCAAAAAAGAACAAGCAGAGAGGTCCTAATGCAACCCTCAACCTGAACCTAACGATGAATCCATATCATTTGTTATAATGTTCATCACTAACCAAAGAACATAATTCCTTGTTTAACTCTAAACGCTCTCGCAACCAGAACTGGCTCTCTGGTTGAATTAGGATGATACCATGTTAACTGGCCTTCCCGGTAATCCTTAATCAAACAATATCTTATCCGCACCACCCGATTAGCCGTTTAAGGCCCCACCGGCCAAATAGTAGTTTGCGCTACACTCACAATCTTGAGTTATCTTGGATTCTTTCCAACCTTTCTCCCTCCAGATATAATGATCCAAAAATCAAACATGGGCACATATTCTAAAGCAGCTCACACCGAGAACTATCCCCGACAGCCCCAAGGCACCATCCCTCACTTGGATTCATCTACATTTTGATAACTTCGTAATCATTGTATTACCTATCCATCCCACAACCTTCCTACCCAATTACCACCATACTGAGCTTACTAGACTAAGATCCCATGATCAAATGATATCGGGTACTCACACTCCCAAACTACTCTCGACAAAGATTATCGTATCTAAGGTACCTTCCCTTGATACAATTCCACATCCTTCTACAATCTAACTGATGGCAAGGAACCCAAAAGACCCACAATTGGAACAAATAGATAATCACTTCAATGTTCTACCTACTCCCGAAACAAACCCGAGTCTGCTATAGACCATAATTTCACAATCCATTAATTCAGGGCAACATACCCAGAAGCCATGATATACCATAAACAGAACATGACGATAGTTTGTCATGATTACTAACCTCCAATTATACAACTCAAAACCTTCGAAGCATCTCCACCCATTGACGATAAACGAGGACATTTGACGATCGAGGATGTACTGGTAACAACCCAACAATCCAATCTTCTACCAAACTAACCCATGCGGAATTACGCATACCAAATTCTAAAGTTGGTTGACACACCAATGATAGCAACAATCTATACCCTGAGCTGACGAATTCTTTAACAACTGACACTCGACCCAAGCAACTTAACCACCTCTTAACCAGCTCATCGACATCCCCGAAAGGGACCACCGGCTACTATGAGCTATAACCGAAAAGTCGATAACAACCAACATGCCGCAACGGATTCATGGTGTCAAACCATGTTCCTACCCTCAACCAACTCTTTAGAATTTCTGGGACTTTCCTGGATTTGAGTACGCATCATCTGCTTCCACTAGTATGGGTCCAATACTATCTTCCACACCTATCTGTACTTTCCTTAGAATCATCCTAAATCCTCTAAGTCACTCTGTCATAATGATACCCTCAAAAATCTTCTAAACTGCACACTACTCGTGCTAAAGTGTTTCTTATGCCCTCTTAGGATTATCACCTCACTGCTCCACTAGCTGCTGAAGGACCTCTACTAATGTCAGTTAACTACTTTACAAATACAATTACATGCAACAAAGTTTATATAATCCATCGACTAAAAGACCCAACCCTACAACGGTTAGACTCAAACGAGAGTTGTGCAATAAGGCCAAGTCAACCACTCTAAGATAATGTAACCCTCACTGCATGTAACTTAACATATTCATGCGATAGCTAACTTACATCAATATGAGTCCTACAAAGCACAAAGCAAGCATAGTTCGAGCATCCAGAACTAAAAACATCACATACATAGGTAGTCCTACCTCATAAACTCCTGAAGATCTCTAATCATTAGCATGCATCACTACCAACTCACACAACAGGCATAAGGCATCTTTCCTAATCACGCATCCTACCATGCAACACTAAGCAGATCCATAGCCCTTATCCAGCTTGCAATTCTCATTTACTCATATAAAACATTAATCATAAAACACGTATGGGTATTTTGGGAAATACTTACTTGAGTTCAACTGATTGCATGCATCGCAGCCCTGTTTATTTTAGAAACCTTTTTAGAAAATCATTTTCTTTTAGAAAAAATTACCAACTCCTCAGTTCGAGTTCAAGTACACTCGAGAATATGCCTGAATCTCTCAAACCAAGGCTCTAATACCAACTTGTAGCGCCCTAAATTTCAACCCAAAATTTTCAATTAAAACATTTAGTGTTTATTCAAATCACAACTATAAGATCTTAAAATATTTATCAGAGTACCATTAAAAGTTATCATGTGCACAAGTACCCCATTGATGCAATGCAATCGAGCCTTGCCCCTCCTTTAATATAAGAAAACCTGAAACATGTAAACTAATAATTGTAAGCATAAAGCTTAGTGAGTTTCCCAAAATACCACACACAACACAACACAAATAAACAACTATACGTTATCAACAATCGTAGAGACTACCCAAAGTCTCAGTGGGCAAACAACACACCCGGTGGGTTATCGGCAACCCTGGAGACTACCAGAAGTCTCAGTACACAATAACACATACAACAGTAACAACAAGCAAGACGCGGCTGGCCAACACACACACACAGATACATACATACATACATATATATATATATATATATATATATATATATATATATATATATATATATAACAACACAGGCTCACACTAACATGCAAGAGTCACAAAGAAAACTAGCATCCTACATATACAATTTAGTGAGTCGGAGTTTGTGACTTCGGCTCACAATAACATGCAGAAGACTCACCTGAATCGAAGAACTCTGAAACACTATGATATGTTCTCTTTTCTGCACAGCTTGTACCCAAGAATCCGTTAATACCAAAACCAAATAACATCTTAATTAATAGACCAAAACCTTCAAGTTTGACCTGAGGTCAAAATTGGTCAAAAGTCCAATGTTCAACAGAAGTCAAAGTCAACAAGTCACACTTCAGGCTGAGTATGCCTAACATACTCAGCTCGTATGCATGGGATACTCACCGTCCAGAAATGGGACCCCATACACGTACGTACAGCGTACTCAAAGGTGAGCCCAACATACTCAGCCAAATAGCACTTTTCCTTTAAGTGCTTAATCTCTTATGCCCATTCATCCAACACTCTGATATAGTCCCAGAACATCATTCTAAGTCATAAATTTTCCACCTTTATGACTTTCCATGTCTAGAAAAAGTCCAAAAGCCAAAACCTTAACTTATAAATCCATTAATACATCATGACACTTGCATGGAAGAAATAGAAGGACCAAGATCCTATTTTTATGGCTCCTAATAGCTCCATAATGGATAAAGTTTACAACTTTATCCATTAGAATGGTCCAAACTACCAAGATCTAGCCTTTAAGTATCAAACGGACCAAAAGTGCATCTTTTTCAACTTAATCCTTTAAGTTCAAGTCTCCAACCTACAGATTTGAATCACAATGATGTTTAGATGGATAAAGTTTGCAACTTTATTCATAACAAATTCTTCTTCTCCAAGATGCAACCAAAACTTCTCCAAGGAGTTTCTTCTTCTCCAAGATGCACTAAGAACACTCCAAAGCACTCAAAATCACCTTCTTTTACTCAAAATGCTCAAACTATCGTTAGGATTTTAATGGGAGGGTGTTGGAGAAGTGGAGGTTGAGAATGGAATGAGTTTGGGGAAGTTAAGGAGCTTAAATAGGGATCAAACAACAAAAATAGGGTTTGGGCATTGATCATGTATGCCCGACGTACTTTTGGTATGCCTAGTGTACTCAGGGATTCCCTAGTATGCCCAACATACTTCCCTGTATGCCCCACGTACGCGACTTAACCCAAAATTGTCCTTAACTTCAATTTGTCATAACGTCTTCATTTCAACTCCGATTTCTACTATCTTTATATCCACGGGAATGTATTGAAGAGCTCTAGAACGCTACCTAATTACATTTGACTTAAAACACATCGAACTAAAATACATAATTCATAAAAGATGTATATAACACTACTTTTCCCATTTTACCCTTTGACACCCAAGCACAAACCGACCTTTTGGATCGCATAATCTACATTACCCATATCCAAATGGGTCTAAACCTATCTTTGCTATAGCCCGAAACCTTATGATACTTTCTCTTCACCCCATGGCTCTGGATTGAGAAACGACTCGAAACATGGTGTTGTAGTAGGAAGATTGTTGTTGAGAAGAAAGAAGGACCAAAATGTTACAATTGTGGAGGGTATGATCACTTCACCAGGGATTGCAAATCCAAGAAGGTGGACATAAATAAAGATTATGAGGTAAAGTATAAGAAGTTGCTGGCCTCTTTAAAGAGGCAGAAAAATGTTGTAAAAGTCTTGGTAGCAAAAGTAGAAACTTGGGTGGATGATAAAAAAAATTATCTGATGAAGATGAAGGAAAGGATAAGTGTCTGATGGAATACACTGATGCGGTTGTCATTGAGAAAGGAGGCAGTGACTCAAGTTTATTTGAAGCTGATTTAGCTAAGGTCGCCAAAGATATAAAGATGTCGAACTAGGACTCATCATTTTGATACCATGCAAACAAATTTGACAACTATTGTGATAAATAAAAATGCATGATGTTTAATTATTTGTGTCTCCACCTCTCAAATGTTAATCAAGAAAATCAATATCTTAGGCTAGAAAATGAGACGATGGCATATAATTAAACAGACACTAAAGAAACACTTTCCTTAGAAAACATTAATGTCACAAATCTATCTTTTACAAATAATGAGCTTCACACTAAAAAGGATAATGTTGAATTACATGAAAGTAAATTACAAGGTATTGTTAATAAATGGGTCCAATCTCATCACAAGCTAAAAAAAAAATAATTAATGCCCATATACCTGATCAGTGTGAGAAAATGCTTGGTGATAGTATATACGTGGGTGTAGAAATTTATAAACAAATCGAAACCAAACCAAATTTTTTTTCACACCTAGTGATCTTGAAAACAATTTTAACTAGGTTTGTTATTAATACATACATAAATCAAACACTAATTGATAAACACTATAAAACTAACTCAGATCGCCTCACTGTTTTCACAACCCGCTTAACTGGTTTAGACCCCACTGTTAAAAATCTCGTTTTTCATATTCCAATTCCTACCATAGACATGTATCTTAATTTTCCTATATCGAATGATGATTTTCACTCAACACATGAAAATACTTAATGTTTCCCTAAATTGTACTATTAGCAGTCATGCCACTGATGACTCTATATCTTCTGAACTGGTGAATCTTTGTGTACATGATTGTGTTAGTCCTCTATCTCGACATCATTTCATACTAATAGATCCTTTGTTTCCATAGCTTTTTCTAAAATTCACAAGATACATGAGAAAATCTCAACCCCCTAGAAACCTAAATGTTTGAAAAATGTCAATGAAAATAAAAATAATAGGATAAAGGTCTCTTATCGATGTGGAGATACTTCCCATAAGATCAGTGACTGTATATTTGGAGAAAACACTAAAAGAATTTACAATATTCTCATATGAAATGATAAGTGGATGAAAAAGAATAACACTTTAAATTGTTTCCCTACTGCATGTTATAATATTTATAATGTTACATCATTTGTGAAAAGACGCATTGAAAATGGGTCAATGTGTTCTAACTTATTTTCCTAGCACTATAGGATCAAGAGCACATTTGGTATCTTGATAGTGGATGCTCCTAGCATATGAAAGGATTTAATATCATCTCAATCAGTCAATCGTGTGATGCTATTTATAAGGTTCACTTCAATGAGGAGGAAAGGAACATCATTGATTCGAAAAATTCAATCTTGCTCACTGCCATCAGGAAAAATGACATCTATATGCTGGATATGTTTCATGTCTTAAAATAATTTACTTCTTTTTAATTTCAGTGGTTTATTGCTTTGATTTAAAAAAAATGCAAAAACCAAAAACATGTCTTTTGTTTTAATCAACAAACTCAAAAAATACAAGTTTTTATTTTATTTTACCAAAGGAGTATACATTTCATGTATTTATTTTTCTAATATTTGATCCCTTGTGTCTTTTTCCTCTCAAACATAAACCTCATGATCATTCAAGCTTTACATTCTAAGTTGACGTTGTAACCTTCTTATCAGCAGATCTTCTCATTAAGCTTGGTTATATAACCATTCTCAATGGCTATGTATCTTTTTTTCAATAACTACAACCTTCAGCTTAAAGGTGATGATTGGCAAGCTCAACATTAAGCTTCTTACTATCGACACAAGATAAGAAATAATTGTGCCTGGAGTACACATTGTTCTGAATACACTCTTTGCCTCTTCTTGAACCCTTCACGTGTTACAATGGGGTCAGATGATGACACTGATGGCAGCACGTCTAATTTCCATAGACGCTCTCAATGCTACACTGACCTCCATCTGAGATCCAAAGAATTCATTGGCAAAACAATGATTCTTGTCTCCTATCTTGTGGTTCATAACCTTTTGCTTCTTTGAGTATCTTTATGTTAATTTTCGTAACTCGGAGTAACAAAGATTAGAACTTTTTAACTCGTTGGTTACAAAGATTGTGCTCTTTCAGATCTGTCTTCATGATGATGGATATGGATCTTAGAATCCATCAGAATAATGGATTTTTCAAAGGATAAGAACATCTCTCTCCATATTTTGTGCACAACTTTATATTTCATTGTGTTTTAATGTGTGAAATGTGTACTAATATGTCTCTTTTTTATATTCACATTTTTGTGGCAGATATCTTGAAAAGAGGAAATACTTTATAAGAATTCAATTCAAAATATACACTAAGTCTGAACTTTATGATCTTTCTAAAAAAGCTACAAAAATCTCTTTTTTAGTATTTCCTTGTTGTCTGTTTCTTTTCTTTATTTTTATTTTATTTTGTCTTGTACCATCTCAAAGGAATTGATGGTGTATATTTGATTCTAGACTGAAACTTTGACACTCAAAATGTCCCTAGAATCATTCTGATGAATGTGTCGATATCTCTCTAAGTATCTCATCAGTGAGAACAACTGTTGAGATGTCATTGAGTCACTCACTCACATTTATTATGTGAAATTATTCATATCTTCAGAATGAGATTACCTTGTCCTTTTAAGAAAATTCTAATGAGGCTTGAGTGTTTCTTCTCTTACAATGTGACTATTCTGTAACGCCTTTTTCTTTCTCCTTAACTTGATGATGCTGGAAGTTAAACCACTCCCTATTGATGATTTTGAAATTCTATGTCTATGATTCATATTGTTAAACCAAAGTGTGATTGAGGCATTCGAACAAATTCTCTTACACTACAAGTCTTCTATTACAGAACTTAATGATTCATTATATGATACCTTAAACTAATATAAGTTCGAAAATTTGTGACGATGGGTATATCATGTACTGTGATATATTACACGCACCAATCCTTTCTTACCCTACAAAGCTTTTAACAAAGAAGTTGATAACTTGCTGTAATAGCCCTACACTGATGAAATTTTTACACTCTATGTCGATGGGTATATTTTAGGATAAGCACCATCACTCATTAGAAGCTTCTTATTTTTCAAATTGCCTTTTATTGGTAAACTTTCCGTTATATCAGAAGATTATCTAAAATGGTAACTTTTTAAATTTTAGGATAAGCACCATCACTTGGGAACTGTGAGATTTGAGGCAGATTTTCCCTCTCTAATGATTACATTTCAACGGTGTTCTCTAGTGTACAAATGTAGGTTCAACATCATCATAAACACTTTACGCTCTCAATTATCCTTTAAAAGCTCTCATTTGTTTCTACCCTCAAGAACCCTAATCATTATCTCCATGGCTTTTCCTGCTATTCTCTACACTTTTGCTTCTACACCAAATGCTATCAAGGCAACTGGAACTCCAAACACTCCTATCGTCATCATGTGCAACAACGTGGCATTATCTACTGCAATCCTTAAAAATTTCCACGACAAGGGATTTGAAGATTTCGTGTCCTATCTTGCCACATGTCTGCTTCGCTATGCTCTCGCTGGTATTGTTGATCCTTTTCTACCACAACAAGTTTGTGATTTCTACAATACCTCTACCTACTACGATACTGGATTGATTATTGGTACAATCGAAGATGGTGAACATACTATCTCAATGACTATGACTGATGTTTGAAGGGTCTTTCGTATGTCGCTTCCCACTACCTGTAAGTTTCTCATTGGTGCCCTTGGGAAGTGTCTTACTCAAAAAATAAGGAGTCTTTATCAGATGAACACTTGTCAACAACGTATTCTTTTCTCAGTCATCAAGAGTAAGCAACTGGACTTTGTTCAACTTATTTTTGACCAATTTTCTACAATAATCAAAGGGAATAAGTGATCCTCTTATGTTCCTTATGCACGATTGCACCGATCCTTCAATATATTGTTACCGGGTATGATGGTGAATAAGGAACATAAGAGGATCACTTATTCCCTTTGAAGGAACATAAGTTGTTCAATTAGGATCCTCAATATTTCAAGAGCATCATGAGGGGAATGCATAAGTGGATCGACTCCTATTATGAGTGTGCAAGATTTCCATATGTAAATCAATATGTTCTTTATCAAGATGAGGAATTGGAAGATATTTTCAGTGTGTCCGACCAACACGAAAATGAAGACCTACTGACTGAAGGTGAGAAAAATGATGTTGATAGTGGATCTAAATACAATAGTGATGACATGGAAATGGTCCCTGTTGACCAGGGTCGAGAAATTCCAGGGAATGTGCCAAATTACAATGAGACCAAATCAAGTCCTCTAAACATGTACATTCGATTCGAGTCTCGACCATCCCTGGAAGAAGAAGAAGAAGAAGAACATGTTCCTAAAACTCATCCTTAATCTCATCATAATGATGGTAGTGACACCGATCATATCTTTGAGGTTCCTACATATGACCAAGGATATACATCTCCAGTTCATACAACTTCCCCAACATCTTCTCCCTTGTGTGTTCGAAATTTTCTATTTCGAAATCCACAAATGCAACATGCTCCCACTCATCTTGCTTAAATTGAACAACGTCCATCTGTGTAACAACTTCTTACCATTCAAGCAATTGTTCGCAGGGAGCAATCACAACCAATCCTACCCTTTGACTTGTTCAAAGATTTCCAAGTAAAAGTTCTCTCCACCTTGGATTCTTTAGTTTAGCTGACTACCAACATGAGTCAGTGAATGGCTATGATAAAAAGTGATGTTTCCGAGATCAAGTGTATAATTTTAGATGTTGATATTGAAATTGAGGATGACGGGTGTCAGTCACCACCAGACGATGACCAACGACCACTTTCTTCTACCGGTGTCCCTCCATCAGGCGGAAGTATCTCCAACATTCCTCCTCCATCGCTTTCTGGTCCTCCACCATCAAATCTTCCACTTCTAAATAATACACCTCCACCTTCTCCGCCTCTATTGAATTTGACTCTCACACTTCTCTGTGTGCCCATCTCGTGATAATGATGCCAAAATAGGGAGAAATTCACTAAGGAGTCCACCACTTACACTGATACTAAAGTGGTTGATGTAAATATTGAGGACATTCCTGATCGGTCTAATATAGATGATCAAGTCTATCTCATGGACTTGCATTTATTGACACACAACCTCTTAAGACTGTGTTTCCAAATATTGACGTTGATGTTGAGGGGAGCAAGTCCCTCAAGAGGAGCAACAAGTTCCTTAAGGGGATCCTAATGAAATTTTGTGATGAAGATGTTGTTGCATTAAGAAAGAAACAAAGGACAAAGCTACTTCTAATTTTGGCCCTTCCAAGAAGAAACATCAAGATCCTACAATAATTGAGATGGAAAAGGTATGGGGAGTGATTATCGAAGAGGCTAGGGATTTTTCCAGGTAACACAACATTCACTCTACTAGTACAATGTCTTACAAGATTTAGTTCCTAAACAAGTTTAGCATTATGTTGCAAAGGATAAAGTGGTTCATAAAAACGTAATTACCAAAATTAAGTGGAGCGGGTTTAGAGATGTACTAACAAGGAGAAGACACCCTGATCCAATCATCAAAGTGAGATGCACTAAGCCAAAAAATGAAAATTTGCTTACAGTGTATATCACACAAAGTGGTGATAAAGGTCAAGCTGCAAGCCAATACACTAGAGTTTTACTTGCCTAGGAATTGGTGAAATATGGGTACAACGAGTGGCAACATCTTCTAGAGTTTCTTAACAAGCATAAAGGCAAATATGCTGAGGAACTGAGACTTGTACTAGAGACATTTACCAAAAAGGTTAAAGGTCTTGACTTAGTACCAAAGACCTCCACTAAACGTTCCTTATCCTCAACAGCTGCCTCAGTACCCATGAAGAGAACTTCTAACAGCTTAAAATTCCTTCTTTCTTATGGTACTACAGTTATTAATAAGTCCTTGCCAGTGGCTGGTGATCATGTTCAACACATTTTCATTCATCAATCCGGACATGAGATTTTCTATATGGATTAATCACAATATATGTGCTTTCAACGCTCTAAAGATCTTGCCAAGGAACCCACTGAGCATTTAGTTCACCCAAGGATTAAGTGTACGGGTCACATAAAAATCAAGTATAATTATCATTTCCTGATCTCACAGGAGCTGAACAAGAGAAATAAAGAACTGGAAATTTACGATTACCTATGGGTCAAGCTAGAAGCATAAGAGGATGTTGACAAGTTCTACAGTCGTTCCTATGAAGAAGGGTTTGGGTTTTGACATCATTATATTAGGGGAGATTGCAAGGTCGAACCTTAGAATCTAATGATGTAAAACCTGGTCACATTGACTTCCATCAACACCAGCATCTCACCATTGCCAGTGTAATTTCCCAAAAATTACAAACATATTTTTCAATTTTAATACATAATAACCAAATAAAACATTTGTTTCAAAAACCATTAAGTAACATCCATTTTATTAAAACCATACAATATCAAAGTCAAGTTTACAAAACTGCGGATACGAATATATTTTATATGTGTGTACAGTCCCGCCGAGCTCTTCTCATGAACGACATGTAAAATGTTTTAATCCACAACTTTAAGCATAAAGCTTAGTGAGTTTCTCAATATACCATATATTCCATCATACATACAATGCGTCCACACAAGTTCTCACCTCTAGCATCGAGAAATCAAATCTCATATCCACACACACACACAAATATATATATATATATATATATATATATATATATATATATATATATATATATATATATATATGTGTGTGTGTGTGTGTGTGTGTGTGTCATGAGTTAATGGACCAAACCTAAGGGCGTATATGAGCCCAACCCTGACTTTATTGTTGTGATCCTACCACAGTCTTTCATATAAGTGTTGTGATCCAACCATAGTATTTCATATCACTGTTATGATCCAACCATAGTCTTTCATATCAGCTTTTTGATCCAACCACAATCTTTCATAGCAGTGTTGTGATTCAACCAAAGTCTTTCATAAATATCATAAAGTCGTATGTAGTAAGAGATTAGATAGACAGTCGAACAAATGACCCACCCAAGGGAGAACAATCTAAAAAGAACATCACAATCAGGTATTATAGTACGAGTTCTTAGGCTATCCAACTTAAACTATATATAACCCAATCCATCACTATCACATAATCATGTAACATAAATACATAGCAAATGCAGGCATGTCCATATCCTCAACAAGTAGAATCCCTAGTTCCATGCCATTGACCACTTCTCAGTTAAGTCCTTCCCTAGTCAGTCATACAGAATTCTGATTACTGGTCTACCCTTATTACCCTAACCAAACATGACTCCTAACATCACCATATTATCAACATGCAAGACCCTACCAGTCTAGCATACCAAGACACCAAGTTTCCTAAACTGCACATACACACAAAGCAATTATGCTAGCCACTAAAATACTTATACTCTAATAGTACATCTATCTTATCTTGAAAAGAATATACAATGGGATACGTGGCATAGTGAGAAACTCGCCTAAACTAAAGAACCAAAGAAGCAAATCAAAGCTTTTACACCTTGCGCTGCTCAATTACAAACCGACTATCGACAAAAGAGAGATACCCTCAATCAAGTTGACACTAAGTCAAACAAGTAAAAAGTCAATGGTCAACAACAGTCAACGGTCAACCAACTCAACTATCACCATGAAGTGGTGACCTCATGGCCACGTTGTGGGCATGTCCAAACAAAACAGTCAACATAAAGGAGACCACCCCGTCGTGGAAGGCTCTTGGCCATGTTGTGGCCCTCCTCTTGCCACGTTGTGGCAACCAAGCCAAACATGATATTCATTAAACTCCATGCAATGTCGTGGTCATCAACCCTCCACGTCATGGCATGTGGATTTTTCCCAAAAACCACACCTTAAACTCCTTTATATCTTTAACTAAACCAATATGGAAAATTGGTCTTACAACTCTCTCCCACTAATTCGATTTCCTCCTATAAACCTGTCCTTACAAATTACTCTTAAAACACCCTCTGAAAGCTTTGTGGGTTTTTCAATCGACGCCACCCTGAATGTCTGAAATTGACACCATAATCATAAGGATTTCCAAAACCAAGTGAATAAGTCAAACCCGAACGAAATTCCCAAAGGTCAAATTCTTGACTGCAGCAGCACTAGGACACCGCTTAAAATAGAAACTTCCTTTCAATCCAAAAATAAGTCAATCCTTAGCGTGAAACATGCGACTTAGTGAAGAGGAAACACTAACGCCTCACAGAGAAACCACAACGAGAAGAACTAACTTCCATAAGTATAATCTCAGGACTCCGAAACCATGTATGGCATCCAAACAGAGAAAGACAATTGAATCTCCACCATGCTGACCAAAACTCACAAATCTGATCCGACAATGATACGAAATCCTTAACATTACATCTAAACAAGGTTGAGAGAAGGAAAATCTTACCCTAATCTTGAAAGCTATGAGGTTGTGCTCGGCAACCTGGTGAACAAATCCATTTTATATGTCAACCTTGTTGACCGGGAAATTCCCAGGTCCACTCTGATCGAGATCCTCACCAACCTTGCTCCATCTAAGGAATGGATTGAAGAATGTATTCCACAACTAACTATTGAAACTGACGGAAGCACTACGAACTCCAAACAAAAGCCCTCCGGGAAAAGGATAACTTATCTTATACATCAACACAAACCTAAAAACCCCTAAGTCTAAATGGAGAAACGACTAAACAAACGATGACATGTCTGATTTAAGCCATATGAACGCTATGATCCAATCATAGTCTTACAGTCACTCTAACAACTACAGTCCAGCTGTAGTCTTTCCTGCCATGATCCAACCATGGTCTTTCATATGTGAATGTTGTGATCCAACCATAGTCTTACAATTACTTCCATTGCTATAGCCCAACTACAGAATTTCACACCATGATCCAACTGTGACATCCCAAATTTCACGGCCAGAAAAGACCGATTTGTTTATGCTTTGTTTTATAAAATCAGAGTAATCTTTTAAAGAAAACGGTTGCATAATTTGTTCCCAAAACAAGATATGATAATATCTTATCAAAACATTTCTCAAAGAGAATGTATTTTCATTTAATAATAAAACCTCGGGATGTCATGTTCCGATACAGACATATAAGCATAAACAGAACTTACATTTAATTACACATTTGATTTATATCTCCTTTAAATCTCTTTGTGAAATATGTCTTCGTATTAATACATGTGATACAAAGAAAACTGAGTGGGTCAGGCTTGGGAGCCTGGTGAGCATATAGGGTTTTCATCCCACAATGTTATATCATATATTTATAAATATAGAACATTCAAATTTGTACAATTTCACCATATAAAGGAAACTCTTATCCCACCCCCATCGATCCTCATAACGACACGATCTAAACTCTCGTATCTAAAATTTTCCTCTTTACCCGATCCCTACTCACGGATCTAAAACTATTATCTTCACCCGATCCATACTCACAGATCTAAAACTAACCTTTTCACCTGATCCATACTCACGGATCTAAAACTAACCTTTTCCCCTGATCCATACTCACGGATCTAAAACTAACCTTTTCCCTTGATCCATACTCACGGATCTAAAACTAACCTCCTGATCTAGTCCATACTCACAGATCTATAATTGTACCCAATCCATACTCCCGGAATAGGGACAATCAACTATACCTTAATCCTGATCTGATCCATACTCCCGGATCAATAACTGTGCCTAATCCATACTCCCGAACTAGGGACAATTAACTTAATCTTAATCCATATCTGATCCATACTCCCGGATCTATAACTGTGCCCAATCCATACTCCCGGACTAGGGATAACTAACTTAGTCTTAATCCATATCTGATCCATACTCCCGGATCTATAACTGTGCCCAATCCTTACTCCTGGACTAGGGACACTTAACTTAGTCTTAATCCATACTCCCGGACTAATAGCAAGTTTATCTCTTTACCTGATCCATACTCACGGATCTAAAACTAACCTCTTGATATGATCCCTACTCACGGATCTAAAACTAACCTCTTGATCTGATCCATACTCACGGATCTCATCTACCCATGTCCTACCCAACATATTTGTAGATAAAAATATATATTTTTATACGTAGTTTAAAACCTGTATAGTGTTCTCATTCAATACCTATTCCACATAACAGATGAGGCACACCCACATAAAACGTATTTCTTAGAGAATAAATCAGATCTATGAGATAGAAGAAAGTGAATATTCATTCACACACATAACAACAAAATTATACACATAACACGTACTTCTTATAAAATACTTCATAATTATGCGTTAGAAGAAAGTAACCACACACTCACTTGATTAGAGGATGATCGGACAGCACTACGACTTGCAAAAGTAGTATTCTTCAGTAGATCTGGAAGATCTCCACAAAAATCGAACTTCTCGCGGGCAGAGCTTCGGCTCGGGAATCGCACTTCTCGGGATCTCGGGAGCATAAAACTTCCTTCTTAACTTGGATATGAGATCCGGGGTGTCGGGATGGCTTTGGGGGTTTACATGCAGAGCTTCGGCACAAAAAACGAGGAGAAATTAGCAAATAAGCGCGGAACCCTCGCATCCTATTTATAGGAGGCTGAAGCCTCGCAGTACGTGGGGCGTAAGCCTCCGGAATCGTCACTACATGCGTCATCCGAAGAACTCGAGTGTGAGGCGCGTCATGCTTCGCGGTACGCGGGGCGTACGCCAGTACGCGGGGCGTACTTCGGATCAGATTGGTGACTCCTTCGGATATACATCCGAATTAAAGATTAAATTTAAATCTTAATTATTTAATAAACTTCGGAAATTCATATCTTCTTCATACGAACTCCATTTTCGACGTTCTTTATATCCACGCGTAGGTGAGACTACGCTCTACAACTTTCGTTTAGACTCCGTTGGATAATTTTGACTTTATTTTTATTATTTATTTTTAGTAGGCTGTGACAGGAAAACACCGTTATAAAATCATAACTTCTTTATCCGACGTCCGTTTTCGCCTATCTTTTCATCGTTTCACTACAATTAACGAGATCTTCGATTCTCGTTTAGATTGTTTCGGCTATAAACCGCTCGATCTCAAATCGAGTATTCGGGCTGCATACCGCTAAGTCGAAACTTAGAAAAATCATAATTTCCTCATACGAAGTCAGATTTGGGCGTTCTTTTTATGCACGCTCATGGTTTAACGAAATCTACGACTTTCGTTTAGATTGCTGAGGCTAAATATCACTCTAACATAAATTAACTTTTTACGTCATTCAGCGTCGTGCCGGTTCTGCCGCGAAACTTTGACAGGTCATAACTTCTTCGTTATAACTCGGATTTCGGCGTTCTTTATATGCACGAAAACCTTTTAACATATACTATAACTTAGTTAAGATTATTCATTCTAAATAATCTTTCATCAAAAATTCATTTTTGACACCTATCGTCTCTAAATTGACTAGCCCTGATCTACGGGCGTTACACCAATGATGGTCCTCTACATGTGAATTTTATGATCCAACCATAGTATTACAAGTACTTTTGGCCTGCTTCAGCCAGGTGAGTGTTACGGGTCAATTGGTCGGCTTACAACACCCATGTAATTGCCATTGGCTCCCCATGGTCTTTCAAACAACCTATAAATACTGAAAAAAAAAATTCTAACATGAGAGAGACTCCATAGTCTACTAGACCCCATCAGGTGTTCGGGTCGTTCTTCAAACCCCAAATTGGTCATCAGAAAAGAACATGCAGAGAGGCCCTCATACGATCCTCGACCTGAACCTAGACACTAACCTAAAATTTGTGTCGTTTCCGATGTTTCAAACCTTTAGATGAGATAACCTTGAATCCTCAATATCTGCTTCCCTGGTCACATTTGACTGTTGAACACCATTCCTTGCGTAAGCTTTAACTCACACAACAACCAAAACTATCGATCTTCCTAGCCTTGAATATGAAGTTTCAGGATGATTTGCACTTAAAAATATTTCCATCTAAAGAAGCGATTCTCCCCCACTTGGAATTGGCTAAACTCTGACTACTTCATATCAATTTGAGTTTCCAAGCCAATCCAATAGCCCCATCACATGGTTCCTAACAACCACACCTATCATTACCAATCAAGCATAATGGAATCTAAATTCATCAACATAACTCAAGGGCTCCAACATATGGCTACAACCCATAACGAAAAAATCCAAAGAATTCCAACATACCTTTACTACCTCACAACAACAACAATCCATACATACATAAACCTTCACAATCGAACCAAAGTTGATTAAGACAATATCATTCAATAGATCATTCTAGATTACAACTGAATCAACAAAACAAACAAAACATAAGAGATATTAATGACACCAAAGAATGTTGCATCCAACTAAACTGAAGAAAACCACTAACTTAAACCCCAAATCTTGGGAGTCCAGATGTCCCATGCCGCCCATTTTGTAGCTTCCAAACCAAAGGTGTTGCATTCAAAACCACACCATTGGCTCTCAAAGGACAATCGGCCTTAACATGGCATGGATGACAGGAAAAGAAGCATACCCTTGGTGATTCCCTCTAACTATAGTCTCGGCTGTAGTGACCCTCCTGACTACGCCTGAAACATCCAGAAATAGGACACGACAAATACGCCAATGAGTCTGACCACACCTCCTGTAAAATCTATGAGTCTCTCAATCTCCCGATCGAATGCCTGTAACTCAATCCTTCTTAGCTATTGATGGAGATGCATGATCTTGCCTCCTCTTCCGTTGTTGGGTCTCCAACTCCAACTCTCTCTCCCTGCATTCCTACACCAAACTGGGAAAATTCTTATGACTCGAGATACTCACATGCTCCCAAACGTCTGCCCTTAACATGTCATGGTAGCAATTCATCCTCATCTCCTTTGATGCCACATACTGAGGACAAAACATCACTCTCTCTCTCTCTCTCTCTCTCTCTCTCTCTCTAAACTTGGTGGCGATCTCAGCCACCGTCTCTGTAGTTTGCTCAAGCGCTAGATATATAACAAGTTAAATAAACTAAATATATACAAAACAAAAATAGATACATCAAATATGGTAATACAAAGTTATCATCTATAAGGCTACACGGTGTGGGTGCAAATGACACCATGTCGTTGTTGGTTAGGCTAGAACTGCACTAGGAAACACTAAACCTTGGGTGCAAATTCTCTCCCCCCCCCCTGCAGGAAGCACAAAATTATTTAAATTTTTTTTTTAATTCAAACGGTAAATAAGAATTTAATTTTTTTTCAAAACTAATGTTCAAAAACTTACATGTAAGATTAGTTTTTTTTTTCCGATTTACATATCTATAAATACTTATCTATTTTTACTTTCTAAATAACAACATATTTTTATTCTCCCCTCTATTTCATTCATTTTAACAACAAAAATAAATTCTGAAAAACCAACCCTAAAATTTGGTTGAAGAAAAATCTTGTGTTTCAAGTTCAACCACGCCAACTAGAAATATTTCCGCTTTGATCGTTCGATTTTGGTTTATTGTCCCCAACTTGATGCCCCTATTATATCCCTTCTACAATTTCAATACCAATATATTCAACAATACTATCCAGTTGAAGTTCCAAATATTTCCCCCAACATGATCAACAACTTCATGACGTTTCTTGATCAACTTTCACCAAATCAACCCCATATTGTGCCACAAAACCAAACCCTATCCTAAGAGCCTCCAACCCAAACCCTTGACTAGTCAGATGATGGAATCGTACGAGAAACTCAACGCTTGTCACCCTAAGACATCTTGGAGGACCAACCCCCAGTACAACGTAAAGGAAAAGAACCAGTGACAAGTAAAACAAAGGCCAATTCTAAAGGGTGGACACCGATAGAAAAGTTATTGTTGACAAAAGCTTCGGTCAACATTTCGGAGGATGCAAAATATGAAAATGCACAATCTATTGATCATTTTTGGCTACTAATTACTGAAAGTTTTCACAGATAAGTGAAGGTTAGTGATGACTATCCTACTAAACACCAACTAAATTCAAAGTTTTGAGAAATTACAAAGAGTGTTTCGGAGATGAACGGATTATACAACAACCTAAAAAACTAAAAGGAGAACTCAAAGTGATGAAGAAATTCTTCAAGAGGCATATCATTGGTACTGCAAGACACTGAAAATCCATTCAAATTTAATGACCCTTGGGAAGTGTTATTGCATAGTCTGAAATGGAAATATATTTGAAGCAAAACTACTTGGAGGAGAAGGAAGAAAAAAGAACAAAAGCTTCGTCAAATGGTTACAGAACTTGTTCTAATGATTGTGTCTGGTTAGATTATAATGATGATGGCAAACTCGAATTAGAAAAAAGTGTTCGTCGAATGGGTAGGGACAAAACAAAAAGAAAGGGGAGGAGTCTTCTTTAAAGGCATTGGGCTTTAGCAATTAATCGGAGGAAATGAGGAAAATGACGATGAAATTTGAACAATATAACTTGAATTTCGTTGAACGTTTGACATTGAAAAAGAAAATTTTGCCAAAAAAAAAGGCACAGGAGAAAAAAAAACTCATGAAAGATTTGTAAGTGTTTATGCAAAGTACCAATAATCTTTTTGGAGATACCCTCCGACTGGTTTTGATGATGAAGGAGGAGATCAAGAAAATATATTTCCACTAGATAGGCTATCGTTGTTTGTTATATGTTTGGTTTTTTCAATTGTGTAATTTTCTATTTTCAAATAATGAGATATTAGGATTTTCATTAAACTTTTGTTAATACCTATTTTTTATTTAATTTTAATTATATATTAATATTTTATTTTTAAAATTAAAATAATTTTATTGTGAAAAAATGAGCCAAAGTGAAAAATGACAATTTCTTAGGTTTTGGAAAGTAAGAAAAATAAGATGATACATATTAAATGAAAAAAATGAAAAATGAATACACCATCCGGTCTAAAAAAAAAAAGCAATGATGCTCCAAGTTTAGAGTGTTATAATATATTTATCTATTTATAGAGTGCAAAATAAAATAGGGTTAGAGATTTTACTCTATTTCATACTCTCTCTCTCTCTCTCTCTCTCTCTCTCTATATATATATATATATATATATATATATATATAATCTCATAACGTATCAACAATGTTTTTTTACATAATAATTTATGTTTTATAAAATTGTACGATATAACATTTTAAACTACAAACTATTAAAACTATTATATATGGAAATTTCTAATTGTATTTAATATATCAATAAAAAAATTAGTTTAGAATAAATAGTTATCATCAATAGAATAAATAAATTTAATCATACTAGTAGGATTTGGTGGCATTTTATCTTCTCATTTACATCTATCTCAAAGGTAGATAAATTATGTTTCTTTATGTTGTGGATTTCATTTATTTCTTGATAAAATATGGGAAAAAAAAAACAATGGCCTCCGCTGTAATTAACGTATCCAATAATGCACATAAAAAACTACTATAGTAAGTATCTAGCATTTTATTTAATTATAAATAATTGCATAAATCTATATATTTATCTCGAAGCATGGGCGGATCCACAGTAAATCCATGGATAGCCCTTAAAAAAAATTTGGTAGTATATTTTTTTTAAAAAAAAATCATTTTATGTAGTATATATATACATAATACATATTAATATGTTTAGCGAGATAATAGCACAAGATGTTACTTGTTCAGATGTTTAAGGCGTTAAGGAATATTTTTGGAGGTTGCAAGTTCAAATCTTCTTGCAAACATTTATTTTCTTTTATTTTCGCAACTCCTTTTATGTAGCTTTATATAGATTATAACTATTGTATTATGATGTTGTGAAAATTAAGCATAAGTATTGAATTGTCCAAGTGATAAAGTGTTGAACTTTTAAGTTTGAGGTCTCTATTTTGAAACTTGGCTGTTACATTGGTGTATTTTATTTTGTTTATCAGTTTTTCAACTTGTTTTTTTAATATTTTAAAATTGTCTCACATCGACTAGAACATGAAATATAGTTCATATACATCTGTTATATAAGCAACACAAGTTTCTTAACTCTCAACAAGTTAACCTTTTGAATGGGTTTGGGTTTAAACCCGAAACCGAGAAACCGAACCCGGTTTGGGATACCCTTTTACTTTGAATCTGACTCTGTCACTGTCTTCAATATCAGTTTCATGCTAAATTTAAGATTTTTTAAAACTAAAATGATGATCTAATGAGTGTCAAAACTAAAAGAATATTCGCTTGTAGGTTGTTATTATCAGGCTTATGTTTTGACAACTTCTATCTGGATAGCTAGGTGTTTTATGTAAAGCTAAAAAAACATTATATTACCTCTTATGATAACTAGCTAGCGTTTAGGTTCCCTTCCTTAAAGGCCTTAAGTGAGATATGCTACTATTTGATGTTAAATTTAATAAAGTGGGGAAAAACAATATATATCTTGGTCTTGGACAAGACAAAGTGAATAAAAGAATGCTCATAACATGTCAATAATTGAGGTGTTTGGTTATATTCATAGATGGGTCCAATAAATATATCATGAAGTTGCCATTTCAACTAACTCTAGACCAAACAACTCATTTGTTGTACATAACTTCAATGATGAATGAAGTCCTAAAATGGTTTTATCTAATATTTTTCGCATCTTAACTGAGAAAAATGTATAATCAACATTGCTATAATGTTCATAGTTGATATTTCTATTATCCAGAAGGAATGTCAATTTCCTACATTCTAACTCATAATTTAAGTCCCGAAGCTCCTAATAGTATTCACTTTTATCCGGAAGAGTATACGATCAATCATACTAAAGAACAAAATCCATAGGTACTGGAAAGGATTTGAATCATAGAATTCATACAATTGAAGCACAAATAACCGGATTGGTATAAATCATAAATGTACAAAATTTATGAATTGGGTCGTGAATTGTTTTGGCCAGCCCAAAACTCCTTGTACGGTTGTACCTACCAAAGGATTTTGTATTCTTTTTCCCATTTTATTGGACCAAATCAACATATCGTCTATAAAGTTTAATAGATATCGATAAAAAGTAAACGGACAACAAACTACACGCTAGTCTTTTATAAGGGTAATTTTTTAAAAAACAATATTTATATTTTCTGTTATTTTTATCTAAAAAGTTATTATGAAATTTTCATTTTTTTAAAATCCATTGATAAATTATTAATTTTTGTTTAGTCATTATGTACGTACTAAAATCGACCAAGAACATGTAGAATTGAGTTTTTAAGGGGTATTTTCGTAATTGACGTTTGGATTCAATAAGACCCATCATCACATTTGTTAATTTGTATGTATTATATTTATTTATTAAGGAGTGTGTTTAGGGAGAAATTTACGATTGTGTCTAAAGGCAAAAGAGTATATAATCATATATCTAATTTTTGTTAAGACAGAAATATAATTTTAATTCGTATAAACTATCTAACTTTTTGTCTCACCAATTCCATAAATTTGATATAAAATAAACAGATATATTATTTGCTTAAACTGTAAGATGGTAACCGAACTTGTCTATTAGTCAAACAAAAACAACGAGTTAGAAATGTGTGTCCCATTCCCAACCATGATCCAAGAAAGAAAGTGTAAATGTTTATGAGTTTCAACAAGTGTCTGTATTAACATCGATGTTTTCCACTAAACATGTGCGCACATGGCTATGTCCAGCCAATTGCTCCTAAACTCTTAAAGGTGGTCAAAACAAAACTAGGTCCACGTGGACCCTTCAATAGAAGGAATACTTGTTACTTTGTTGTAGATCTTCAATCTTCAAGACCTATAAGATAAAGAGAAGCCTTTTAGAAGACATCGTTTGTATCAATGCAAATGGTTGTATATATTGTTTGATTGATTGCTAGCCCAATGTGTAGCCTCTAATCTCGGTCCGGTTATGGCCCATGTCATGTATCTTTATTTTCTTGAATCAATGTGATATTTGATGTTAGGAACTGTACCGATTTACATGGTATCACAGTTTTCTTGAATCAATGTGATATTTGATGTTAGGCATTGTACCGATGTTCTTGAATCAATGTGATATTTGATGTTAGGAACTGTACCGATTTACAGTCAAATTTTAGATTTGTCTATATCTCGTCTTTTTCTCCTATCCTATGTCTCCATCACAAGTGGTCCTAGGTACCTTGCCGGTCGCCGTCTTTCCCCTCCTTCGTTGCTCTCTCTCCCCTCTCTCTCTCCCTCTCAAAATTAGGATAAACACTTTGGATTTGTGACTTGCCACCTGAAATTCATACTCGGTGTCCTTTTTCCACTCGATGATCACATGTAGGTTAATTCTCACTATAGCTTAGTAAAACATATGAATATATGATTCTAGTATGTCTTGTATATGGCTTCTATGATGCTTTTTATTATTAGACCCTTACCATGTGAGGCAATACAATCACTATTGGCCTACTAAGTTAATGTTTTTCAAGTATTGGTGTTGTAAAAATCATCAAACTATCAAAAGTGTCCTACTTAGAACAAGATTGAAGAGGATTCACTAGCAACATGTATGTCTATCAGTAACTATTGGGATTTATTAAAAAAAAGCTATAAAACACCGAGTTTAGCAATGGAAGCAATTAAACTCAAATTTTGTCTTACCAAAAATCATTTAATCATGGAAAGATTAAAACAGAAATAGAAGAAGAAAAGAACTAGAACATTTGAAGACTTTCATTCTAAACGAGAGGTTGGAAGTTGATGAAGATGATAAGAGCACAAATAAGAGTTCCTCTACAAGTATCAACCAAGCAAGGTTAAATCACTTTAAGATGCTAGTCTTCATATATATTATGTACTTACTAAGCAATTAAAAACTAATACCAAATTATTCTTAAGAAGTAGCAAGTTATAAGGATCCAATTTTACGCAACAACTCGCAAGAGAAGGATGGGAAAGAGAACCTAGCTCCATTCTCATGTATTGAATTAATATAAGAATTGTCTTGTTTTCAAGGTTTACTCGACGAGTTGGTTGCCTTACTCGTCGAGTAGCAGCGGGTTGGTTCGCGTGTTTTAGTGACCTACTCGTCGAGTCTAATAAGGGACTCGACAAGTAGGAGCTGGCAGATGAAACCCTAAATTCCAAGGATTTTCACCCTATTTAAGGACCACTTATTCTCCCTAGCCTCTCTTATTACATCCCTCGAATTCAGAAAACCCTAATTTGTGCTCCCCCTCTATTTTTGTGTGCTTCTTATCTTGAAAGAAAGTTCTTGGAGTAAAGGGGCTTGGAGTTCAAGAGGTGTGAAGCAAGGGGTTGTTGTAGATCCAGAATCTTCTCTGTCTTGGCATCGTTTTGTAAGTAACAAGTTGTTACCTTGACCCCCCTTTTTGTTAGATCTCTTCATTTATGGGTTTAGAGCCCTTTCGGGGTTTTGGAGTGGATATCCGATTTGGGTCAAGATATGAGGTTCGCAATCTCAGATCTGGACTCCTTTAGCCCTTCTTTGTCAAAAAGTTCCAGTCTTTGTTGATCTATGGCCTTTACCTTACCTTAAGCCAGTCCTTTAAGCTTGCTTTGGGCCATTATCATCTTGCATGCACGTAAAGTTTGCAACTTTACGTGATAAACATGTCTAGGAGCTCAGATCTGTAGTATGGATTCTTTGCATGGCCTGAAAAGCATCTGTATGGATGAAGGATTGAAGGGACTCGGCGAGTCGCGAGATCGACTCGGCGAGTCATATGAAGATGGTTAAGAACTCGAAGAGTTGATGAACAACTTGACGAGTCCGATGGAGATTGCCTTGGGCTCGACGAGTCAGTCTATGACTCCGCGAATCGGCTAGGGTTTTCCCAATCTTTGGGCACGCACGAACTCGACGAGTTATAGGGAAAACTCGGCGAGTCAACCAAAGATTTCACGACTTCTCGAGTTCAGAAAGCACTCGACGAGTCGGGTCAGCATGGGTTGTTGACTTTGACCAAGGGTTGACTAGTTGACCTTTGGGGGTATTTTAGTAATTTGGAAATTTATGGAAAAGGGTTTTATGGTGATTATAGGTGGTGGAATTCGTGTTGGTGAATCGAGAGTTTGAGCCTATCACTTAAGTGTGACATCGTGAGGTGAGTTCTCCTCACTATATCAATCGGGTCTACGACACCAAGGCCGACCCTTTATGATTTACATCCTGGTTTAGGATGGTTGTTATGTTAGATTACATCCTGGTTTAGGATGGTTGCTATGTTAGATAACAGCCTGGATTAGGATGGTTGCTATACTAGTAATTTGTTTGATTGATATCCTGGTTGTAGGATGGTTTCTATGTTAGAGATCGGGTAGATCTGTATGACTATCTGTTATTGCATGCTAGCGTATGATATTTATGTGCACATGTTTATTGGTTTGGGGAAAGGTTTGAGGCAGGTCCTGCTGTGTGCAGTAGGACAAGACACCCTGGGCGGACCGGGTAGACTGCAGGCCCGGGCCGGGCAAATCTAGTTAGGCCGAAGGCCCAGCGAGCAGTCCGGATAAGCTGAAGGCCCCAAGGAGGGCGGTCCAGACGTGCCGAGGGCTCGGAGAGCGGTCCAGATAGACTAAGGACTGGGAGTCGGTCCAGTCAGACTGATGGCTCATTATGCATGGTGTTTTGTGGCTTATATGTTTGAATGATATGGTTATATCTATATGGCGTTGGTATTTTGGGGGTAACTTACTAAGCCTTTGAGCTTACATTTATCGATTATTGTTTCAGGTACATCTGATAATTGCGCGAAGGCGAAGATGTGATCGTACTGCTCCTCACATTTTATTATTCTATGACTTGATTCTGGGATACTCTGACAAGATACTATTTTGAAAACAAGTTTGTTAATAATGATGTGCTTTGAAATGTTTTAAAAAGTTTAAATTTGGCATGAATTTTATAGGTGTTACAAGTTGGTATCAGAGCTTTGGTTTGAGTGAATAGGAGGAAACACTCATGTGTCTCCAGTCTCAAACTGGGGACAAGGTTATAAAACGATTTTCTAAAAATGTTTTCAAACTAATAAAAGGAGGATGCAAGTGTACGATCAGCCGGAGCTCGCGGATAGGCCCCAAATTACCTTACGGATTATTTGAATTATTAGATATGGTTAGAACAGAATGCTAGTACTAGGCTAGGGAACTTCAGGAATTGCATGATAGAATTGCCTGATTGTATGATGCCTGATAGCCTAGGGTTCTCCCTTATATATGAAATTGACATCATTACTGTAGTTGCTTAGTGTATGCATCGCGACCGTACATAATTAAGATCTTATAGCCTTAGAATGTTTGGTTTGGCCTTTATTTCCTGTTCTTGTTTGATGAAGGGCTTAGGGTAGGATCAGGTATTCGAAAGTCTATAGGGTCCAATGTTATGTATGGTTAGCATACACGAGTGTTGTAGGGTTGGTTGAAGTTTCACGAGTAGATAGGTTGTTTGAGATGAGTCCGCCGATTATGAGATATTTAGCTTTCCTCTAGGGGTGAGGATTGAGCGCTCAGTATGAAAATGTATATTGTTAGGGCGTTGTGATGATACTTGAGACAAATATGGCTAGGTGTGGAAGCTAGTATAGGCCCGTACTACTGAAAGCATAGGACCCATACACGTAGCAAGGAAGTCACAACCCCTAGGGTTCAGATGGGATTTGGTTCTCGGTTCTTTGTATGGATTATCTAATACTTTGTGTTATGTTTCAGAATGGTGATGACCATGTGTAACATCCACAAAATCACGGCCAGAAAAGACCGGTTTGTTTATGCTTTGTTTAAAAATTAGAGTTACATTTTAAATGAAAGTGTTGCGGAATTTGTCCCAAAACAAGATATGATAAAGATTTATCAAAAGCATTTCCATAGAAATGTATTTCATTAAAAGACTTGGGATGTCATGTTCGTACAGATCAAAAACATAAACAGTACAATATAAGCCTTACTACATTATTTCATATCTACAGGCCTATATCCGTAATCCCTCGTCCAAAACATCACATCTATGCTCATGCGCCACTACCTGTAATACATAAAACTGAGTGGGTCAGGCTTGGGAGCCTGGTGAGCACATAGGGTTTTCAACCCACAATAAATAAGTTTATTAATTTCATCAATCAACAATAACCCGATTACCCGTTCCCGTTATCCTCACTTTACGTCCCTAAACACCTATCATAAGGGACCTAGCCTAAGGATCATCATCGGGACGGACACTACTACTAAGGGGATTCCTCAGCAATAAATGTCCTAAAGGCAACCATGTGGGGGATGGAGTACACCGGTGAACACATCGTTCACAAACACCTACAGGTTGCGAGCCTGCTAGTGTTCCACTGGACTGTCTAGAAGAGTCCGTGGTCGTCATCCATACTCCGCTAGATGACAGAAACAACAACATCAACATCGAGGCCTCTCATCATTTTATCACACATCAGCTATTACATCTACCCATGTTTTACCCCAACATTTTCGTAGATATAAAATACATATACAGTTTAAATCATTGAATACATGTATAACAATGTTCATCCAGCATAGATAGCAAGTATTCAGATAATATGCACACATAGCACGTAATTTATATAAAATACTTCATATCTATGTGTAAGCTGAAAGTAACTATGCACTCACCTGATTAGGTGGTGACTCAGCACTCGGACAGCGCTTCAATACTCTCAAAACGATATTCCTTCAATAAAACCTAGTATCGATACCACTAGGGTTTAGTTTAACGATAACCGCGACAAATTAATTAGTCCGAGTATTATTAAGTGTTAATAATACTCGATATAACTCATAATAATAGCCCAAATAATTATTTTAAGGACCTAATAACATTCCTATAATTATTTGAAAGCTATATTAAAAATTGCGTAAGCGTAGCACACTTACAGCGAATTTTATCGAGAACCGGGACTTGATTGGAGCAACGTTTCGAAACCGAAAAACTCCTTTTTCTCGGGACTCCGGGAGCCTCGGGGCTTCCCTAGGGTGCTAAGGGGCTTAACTAGGGTTTAGAGGTGTTTTGGGGTTGTAGAGAGAGAAAGAAGTTAGAGAGAGAGTGAAGAAAGGTGTGAAAAATGAAGGAAAATCGGCCTCCTTTTATAGCCCTGCGAGGCCTCGGTACGCTGGGCGTAACCATTGGATAAGGGCGCCACCTCGGTCCAGCTGGCTTGCACTCCGGAAGAGATAAGGGCGAGGGTACGCGGGGCGTACTGGCTTCGAACGCGGAGCGTACAGCGAGGGCAGGTGTCATCATCCGAAGCGCGTTCCTTCATCAGCGATGGGCGGCCCAGATGCAGCCACGTCATCAGCCTCGCAACAGACTTCGCATTTTCATACTTCAACTTTAAAAATTCGTAACTTTCGCGTACGACCTCCGTTTTCGACGTTCTTTATATCCACGCGAAGGTGGGAACGTACTCTACAACTTTTGTTTAGACTCCGTTGGCTAATTTTGGCTCGATTTTAAATTTTATATTATTAACGGGCCGGGACACGATTGGTCCGTTAAATCCTCATAACTTCTTCATCTGACATCCGTTTTCACCCATCTTTTTCTCGTTACGCTACCCTTAACGAGATCTTCGATTCTCGTTCAGGTCGTGTCGGCTAAAAACCGCTCGATCTAATATTCGAATTTCGGGCTGTACACTGCTATTCCGAAACTTCGAAAAATCATAACTTCTTCATACGAAGTCAGATTTGGGCGTTCTTTTTATCGATGTTCTTATTTTAACATATTCTACGACTTTCGTTTAGATCGCTAAGGCTAAATCTTGCTCTATCGTAAATTCACTATTTACGCTTCCCGGTGCTGTGCCGGTTTTACCGTAAAACTTCGACGGGTCATAACTTCTTCGTTATAACTCGGATTTCGGCATTCTTTATATGTACGGAAACCTTGAGACATATTCTACAACTTTATGTAGAGATATCGGGATTATCTTATACTTTAATTTTGACGCTTATTTTTATTATTTATTAATTATACATTTATAATTAAATTATAAGCACATAAATACACATAATTCACATAATACTCAAATATTTCATCTTTATTACTTCAAAAAGAGTTACAAGAGTTGACATAGACTATTACATTGACAAAAATGCTTAGCCCTGAAACCCGGGCGTTACAATTCTCTCCCCTTAGGATGATTCCGTCCCAGAATCATGCATCAGCAAACAGATGTGGATAGCGACTCATCATGTCATCCTCTGTTTCCCAAGTGAGATTCGGCCCATTCGAATGTTTCCATCGGACTAGCACCAAGTTGACCATCTTGCGTCGTAACTTCTTAGTCTTACGGTCAACAATTGCCTCAGGCTCTTCGATCAGCCTTTTATTCTCATCCATCCTTAACTCTGAGATTGGAATTATGTCGGGAACATCTACCGTGAATTTCCTCAAATAACACACATGGAAAGTGTTATGAATACCATTGAGTTCTTCGGGCAATTCCAGCTTGTAAGCTTGGTTCCCAATCTTCTGAAGAACTTTGAACGGTCCAATAAACCTTGGACTCAACTTTCCTCGTTTCCCAAATCGTATAAGTCCCTTCCATGGTGAGACTTTAAGCAGAACGGAATCCCCAACCTCGAAGGTTATCGGTCGTCTTTTCTTGTCAGCATAGCTCTTCTGACGATCCTGAGCTGCTAACATTCTTTCCCTGATCACCTTCAACTTCTCGGCAGTCTCATGGACTATCTCGGGCCCCATAAACTGCTTCTCTCCGGCTTCAAACCAACAAGACGGCGTACGACACTTTTGTCCATACAAGGCTTGGTAAGGTGCCATCCTGATGCTCGAGTGAAAACTATTGTTGTAGGAGAATTCTACCAGAGGTAAGTGCTCGTCCCAATTTCCTTGGAATTCGAGGGTACATGCTCTCAGCATATATTCCAGTGTCTGAATCGTTCTTTCGCTCTGGCCATCAGTTTGCGGATGGTAAGCAGTACTCAAACATAACTTTGTACCCAACTCCTCTTGTAGACTCCTCCAAAACCTTGACGTGAAACGACTATCACGATCTGATACAATCGTAAGAGGAACACCGTGAAGTCTTACAATTTCCTTCACGTAAGCATTTGCGAGCTTATCCATAGACCACTTCTCGTTGGCTGCTATGAAGTGTGCACTCTTGGTGAAACGATCCACGACTACCCAAATCATGTCGTGACCGTTCTTCGTCCTGGGCAGTTTAGTCACAAAATCCATGGTGATGTCTTCCCATTTACCCATGGGTACAGGTAAAGGTTCTAAACTCCCATACGGTTTCTGATGTTGTGCCTTAACCCTCGCACATGTTACGCACTCGGCCACATACTTCGCAACATCGAGCTTCATCGTCGGCCACCAGTAGTAGGGTTTTAGGTCCCTATACATTTTAGTGCTACCGGGATGAATCGAGTACATGGTCTTGTGTGCTTCTTCCATCAGAAGATCTCTTATTCTTCCCGTCTTAGGTACCCAAATTCGATCTTGGAATTCCTTCAGTCCTCGACTGTTTGTACCGAACACTAACATTCTTCCCAAACGTTCTTCCTTTCGGTCATTTTTCTCTAAAGCTTCTTCTTGAGCTTTCCTGATACTTTCGACAATCGTCGAAACGACTTCAATTCTTAACGCTCTTGGCCTTTTCCTTTCCAGATTGACTTTCCGACTGAGAGCATCAGCAACAATATTTGCTTTACCTGGGTGGTAAAGTATCTCACAGTCGTAGTCCTTGAGAAGTTCTAGCCAGCGTCGTTGCCTCATGTTCAACTCCTTCTGATTAAAGAGATACTGGAGACTCTTATGATCAGTGAAGAGCTTGCACTTCGTGCCGTAGAGGTAATGCCTCCATATCTTTAAGGCAAAAACTACCGCTGCCAACTCCAGATCATGAGTGGGGTAGTTCTTTTCGTGCTCTTTCAATTGTCGAGATGCGTATGCTATCACCTTTTCTCTTTGGGTCAGAACACAACCCAACCCGACTCCAGATGCGTCACTGTAAACCACGAAATCTTCGACTCCATCGAGTAGAGAAAGTATCGGTGCTTCACATAACTTCTTCTTTAGCTTCTCGAATGCCTCATCGTGTTTCTCACTCCATGTATACGTAGCTCCTTTATGAGTCAAAGCTGTTAATGGAGCAGCTATCGAAGAAAAGCCTTGGATAAATCGTCGATAATATCCGGCTAATCCTAGAAAGCTTCGAATCTCCGTGGGACTCTTTGGACGTTCCCACTTTATTACAGCCTCGATCTTTGCGGGGTCAACCATTATTCCCTCCTGGTTAACAACATGACCCAAGAATTGGACTTCCCGTATCCAAAAGTCGCATTTGGAGAACTTTGCAAAAAGCTTCTCCTTCTTCAACACTTCTAATACTTCCCGTAGATGCTTGCCATGCTCCTCTTGGCTTTTCGAGTAGATGAGAATGTCGTCGATGAACACTATCACAGATTTATCGAGGAATGGTTTACAAACCCTATTCATCAAATCCATGAATGCTGCGGGAGCATTGGTTAGTCCGAATGACATAACCAAGAACTCGTAGTGTCCATATCTTGTTCTGAATGCAGTCTTTTCAATATCCTGCTCCCTCACCTTCAGCTGATGATATCCTGACCTAAGATCGATCTTTGAGAAGTAGCTCGAACCTTACAGGTGATCGAATAGGTCGTCAATCCTCGGCAATGGATACTTGTTTTTCACCGTTGCCTTATTCAGCTCTCGGTAGTCTATACACATCCTCATGCTTCCGTCCTTCTTCTTTACGAATAACACCGGAGCTCCCCAGGGTGATGAACTAGGTCGAATAAAACCGTTGTCCAACAGCTCCTGAAGTTGCGTCATGAGCTCCTTCATCTCCGTCGGTGCTAATCGGTAAGGTGCCTTTGCTATTGGTGTTGTTCCTGGTAACAAGTCTATACGAAACTCCACTTGCCTATCAGGTGGTAATCCGGGAAGATCTTCGGGAAAGACTTCCGGATAATCGCACACAACCGGTATATTCTGCACTTCTTTCTTCTCCTTCTTGGCATCGATTACGAATGCCAAGTATGATGCACATCCTTTGGACAAACATTTCCTGGCTTTCATCAGGGAGATGATTCCAGAATTTACTCTGCATTTGTCCCCATACACCATAAATGATTCTTTTCCGGGTGGGTTTACCTTTACCATCTTCTTTCGGCATTAAATCTCAGCATCGTTAGCGCTAAGCCAATCCATACCCAAAACGATGTCGAAACCGTTTAACTCTATGGGTAATAGCTGTTCGTGGAATTCGTTTCCGTTTAGGTCAATGACGATGTTCCTAATATGATTACTAACAGGTACGAATTTGCCACTGGCAACTTCTACAATCAGGGTATTATCTAGTTTTTCTACAGGCAATGCTAATTTCCCACCAAATGTATGTGACACAAAGGAGTAGTTGGCTCCAGAATCAAATAGTATATTTGCAGGCAAACCATTTACAAGAAAGGTACCTGAAGCGACGTCTGCTGCCTCCTTTGCAGCCTCGAGCGTCATCTGGAAGGCTCTTGCCTTCGGCTTCGGTGGTATGTTGGGTCTTCCCGTCTCCTTCTTCTTCGGGCAATCCCTTGAAATGTGGCCCTCCTCGTTGCACTCATAGCAGACCTTCTTAGTGAACGTGCATTCATTGGCATAGTGCCCAGGCTTTCCGCATTTGTAACAAGTGACCCCTCCGTCACACTTCCCAGAGTGCTTTTTTCTTGCACTTGTCACACCACTTCGCTTCTGATCCTCCTCCTCTCGAACCAAACTTCGAGAATCTACCCTTCTTACCGGACCTTGAGGATCCGTCAAATTTCCTTTTCTCGCCAACCTCGACTTTGCTGGCAGCTCTTCCCTTAATCATATCCTCCACAGACTTGGCAGCCCAGATAGCTGCCTCCAAAGTAGGTGCCTGACGCACTGGCACCGCGTACTCCCATGGTAATCCTTTTGCGTACTTATCAATTTTCGTCAGCTCGTCCGGAACAAGACGCAAGGCAAATTCCATCTTTTCTGTGAAGTTGTTCATGTATTCATCGATTGACATGCTCCCCTTCTTTAGGGTTAGAAACTGGTTCTCTAGCTCGAGCAGGTTTTGAGCTGAGCAGTACTTTCGTTTGAATTGTACCAGAAATTCTGCCCATGTTAGTTCCAGGGGTTTGTTGGGGCTTAAAGTCTTCCCCAAAGCATTCCACCAACGTACAACGCCTCCTCGAAACTGACGCACTGCAAACGTGGTCTGTAGCTTCCCTCTGCAACCGCATGTCATGAAAGCTAACTCCATCTCCGAGATCCAATCCATGACTCCGATTGGATCTTCCTTTCCCGTGAAAGTCGATGGCTTGCAAGTCTGAAAATCCTTGTACTTGCATCCATTTCTCTCGAATCCGTCATCTTGGTTATTTTCTTGAACTATTGGTTGGTTGATTTGACCAACAGTTCCACTGTAGTCTCCTTCCTCAGTCTGCCCTTCGTTCAACTCGGGCTGTTCAATCTGAATAGTGCCTTCCTCCCGATTTTGCTGGAGCAAACGTCTAGTTTCCTCCATTTGACGATCCAACATAGCCTGGATCATCGCTTGCACTCCGGCCATCGTGACTGGCTCAGGTGCAACTTCTTCTACAACAGGTATTTGTTGAACCACTGGGGGTTGGTTCCTATCTCCATTCGCGTTCACGTTTCCGCTACGAGTCCTTGCCATCTTGATCTTATACACCGAATAAGGTGAATTTAGATCTTTATTTAGGATAGACGTTTTAAATAGTCCTTATCACTCCGAAACGTTTACATGCTAGTTCTAATATCGTAGTTGTACGTTTAGAATCCTAAACACATAAGGTTTCCAGATCCGGTCGGCAACAGACCATAGATCCGAACAATTAACAGCATATTAGGCACAAAGCATTTAGCACATAAAAGCATTTAAGGCACAATTCCTAAAATAATCTAGTGCTCACACCTCACAATCATCGCTTAGCATTCTAAGTTTAAGTCTAGAAATCCTACAAATTCCTAGTTCGCTTAAACTAATGCTCTGATACCAACTGTGACATCCCCAAAATCACGGCCAGAAAAGACCGGTTTGTTTATGCTTTGTTTAAAAATCAGAGTTACATTTTAAATGAAAGTGTTGCGGAATTTGTCCCAAAACAAGATATGATAAAGATTTATCAAAAGCATTTCCATAGAAATGTATTTCATTAAAAGACTTGGGATGTCATGTTCGTACAGATCAAAAACATAAACAGTACAATATAAGCCTTACTACATTATTTCATATCTACAGGCCTATATCCGTAATCCCTCGTCCAAAACATCACATCTATGCTCATGCGCCACTACCTGTAATACATAAAACTGAGTGGGTCAGGCTTGGGAGCCTGGTGAGCACATAGGGTTTTCAACCCACAATAAATAAGTTTATTAATTTCATCAATCAACAATAACCCGATTACCCGTTCCCGTTATCCTCACTTTACGTCCCTAAACACCTATCATAAGGGACCTAGCCTAAGGATCATCATCGGGACGGACACTACTACTAAGGGGATTCCTCAGCAATAAATGTCCTAAAGGCAACCATGTGGGGGATGGAGTACACCGGTGAACACATCGTTCACAAACACCTACAGGTTGCGAGCCTGCTAGTGTTCCACTGGACTGTCTAGAAGAGTCCGTGGTCGTCATCCATACTCCGCTAGATGACAGAAACAACAACATCAACATCGAGGCCTCTCATCATTTTATCACACATCAGCTATTACATCTACCCATGTTTTACCCCAACATTTTCGTAGATATAAAATACATATACAGTTTAAATCATTGAATACATGTATAACAATGTTCATCCAGCATAGATAGCAAGTATTCAGATAATATGCACACATAGCACGTAATTTATATAAAATACTTCATATCTATGTGTAAGCTGAAAGTAACTATGCACTCACCTGATTAGGTGGTGACTCAGCACTCGGACAGCGCTTCGATACTCTCAAAACGATATTCCTTCGATAAAACCTAGTATCGATACCACTAGGGTTTAGTTTAACGATAACCGCAACAAATTAATTAGTCCGAGTATTATTAAGTGTTAATAATACTCGATATAACTCATAATAATAGCCCAAATAATTATTTTAAGGACCTAATAACATTCCTATAATTATTTAAAAGCTATATTAAAAATTGCGTAAGCGTAGCACACTTACAGCGAATTTTATAGAGAACCGGGACTTGATTGGAGCAACGTTTCGAAACCGAAAAACTCCTTTTTCTCGGGACTCCGGGAGCCTCGGGGCTTCCCTAGGGTGCTAAGGGGCTTAACTAGGGTTTAGAGGTGTTTTGGGGTTGTAGAGAGAGAAAGAAGTTAAAGAGAGAGTGAAGAAAGGTGTGAAAAATGAAGGAAAATCGGCCTCCTTTTATAGCCCTGCGAGGCCTCGGTACGCTGGGCGTACCTCGGACCTACGCGGGGCGTAACCATTGGATAAGGGCGCCACCTCGGTCCAGCTGGCTTGCACTCTGGAAGAGATAAGGGCGAGGGTACGCGGGGCGTACTGGCTTCGGACGCGAAGCGTACAGCGAGGGCAGGTGTCATCATCCGAAGCGCGTTCCTTCATCAGCGATGGGCGGCCCAGATGCAGCCACGTCATCAGCCTCGCAACAGACTTCGCATTTTCATACTTCAACTTTAAAAATTCGTAACTTTCGCGTACGACCTCCGTTTTCGACGTTCTTTATATCCACGCGAAGGTGGGAACGTACTCTACAACTTTCGTTTAGACTCCGTCGGCTAATTTTGGCTCGATTTTAAATTTTATATTATTAACGGGCCGGAACACGATTGGTCCGTTAAATCCTCATAACTTCTTCATCCGACATCCGTTTTCACCCATCTTTTTCTCGTTACGCTACCCTTAACGAGATCTTCGATTCTCGTTCAGGCCGTGTCGGCTAAAAACCGCTCGATCTAATATTCGAATTTCGGGCTGTACACTGCTATTCCGAAACTTCGAAAAATCATAACTTCTTCATACGAAGTCAGATTTGGGCGTTCTTTTTATCGATGTTCTTATTTTAACATATTCTACGACTTTCGTTTAGATCACTAAGGCTAAATCTTGCTCTATCGTAAATTCACTATTTATGCTTCCCGGTGCCGTGCCGGTTTTACCGTAAAACTTCGACGGGTCATAACTTCTTCGTTATAACTCGGATTTCGGCATTCTTTATATGTACGGAAACCTTGAGACATATTCTACAACTTTATGTAGAGATATCGGGATTATCTTATACTTTAATTTTGCCGCTTATTTTTATTATTTATTAATTATACATTTATAATTAAATTATAAGCACATAAATACACATAATTCACATAATACTCAAATATTTCATCTTTATTACTTCAAAAAGAGTTACAAGAGTTGACCTAGACTATTACATTGACAAAAATGCTTAGCCCTGAAACCCGGGCGTTACACCATGCGATGTGTGATTGGATCTGGTTCAGGATCAGGACCAGGATCAGGAGAGGGCGGACAGGGGGCACCGATAGCGCCCGAGGCTATTGGCCAGATGAGGCCGGATGAGATGGATGATAGGATCCGGGAGATCCTGCACGATGAGGTTGCTGCTATGTTCTGGTCCGAATTTCCGGAGATGTTCGGTTCTATTAAGACCGCTATGGTGGAGTATTTTGTTGATGGCTATGCAACCCTCTCTGAGGCGGCTGCCACAGCAGCTACAATAGCTGTATCGACGATAGGGTTGGGAGCCGGTCAGGTTTTTCAGTATCAGGACTTCGACAACATGAATCCCCTTACTTTTGATGGGACTCAGGACCCCATCAAAGCCATGAGTTGGCTGGCTGACATGGAGGGATGTTTCTTCACATGCTTGTGTCCTACTGACCAGAAGGATAGGTGTGCCCTTAACTTGCTGAGGTCCGGGGCAAAGGACTGGTGGAGGTTGATGATTGGGTCTTATTCGGACGAGCATAGAGCTGTTGTTACTTGGGATCAGTTCTGGGATATATTCCACGCTCGCTACATTCCTCGAGTCGAGCGGGAATGGTTAGCTCAGGAGTTTCTGGAGTTGAGAAAGGATCAGGAGACGGTGATGGATATCACTCGTATGTTCACTGAGAGGGCGATGTTTTGCCCGAAGTTTGCTTCTGAGCAAGCTCAAATGACTCGTTATATGAGCATGCTCAAGACGGATATTTGTCAGTTTGTGGCGACCCAACGTTGTGATACGCTTCTGGAGTTACAGGAGGCCGCCAGGTAGCGAGAGCTTAAGATTGAGTTGCTGCTGAGAGAGCAGGTTCGGGCCTCGACACAGTCGCAGCCGGTGCCAAAGCGGTCTAAGACCACTGATCCAGGTTGGTCATTTTGCGAGTGCCGCAAATGCTGCCAGGAGGGGAATTTTGTGAGGGATTGTCGTCAGGCGACCCCAGTTCAGGATATGAGGATCTGCTTCCACTATCACTAGGTTGGTCATGTGAAGACCAATTGTCCACAGCTCTCAGCCAGGTCATCACAGGCTCTAGTGCCAGGTACATTGAGGATTACTAATAGGAGTCAGGGTCGAGCAGTGCCCTCGAGGGCCTAAGGGCATGCCTTCCAGCTCACAGCGGAGGAGGCCAGAGCAACACCAGATGTGGTTCCTGATATGTTTCTATCCTTTATCTCTTTTATTATATATGTTTTATGATTATCCGTGTACCTATGATTAGGTACGTTTTTAGTGAACTCCTTGCCTGCTTTGGTTTTATTTGACTTGGGAGCGAGTCGGTCCTTTATATCTCAGACATTTAGTAGGGAGTCTGGTGTGTTGGTGGGCAAATTAGAGTGTTCGTTACGAGTCTCTATCGCCAAGGAACATGGAGTTTCTGCTTCTTCGTTCTATCGAGCGCACGAGTTGGAGATCTTCGGAGTGTCATTTCCGATAGATTTGATACTGATTCCCATGGGGGAGGTGTGCGTAATCGTAGGGATGGATTGGCTTAGCCGGTTTGGTGCCATGATAGATTGTGAGGGTCAGCGAGTTGTAGTTCGAACCCCAAGTGGGGGAGAACTGATTGTTTATGGCGAGGGCACCAGGTTGGGATCAGGGTTTTGTTCAGCCGCCAGAGCTCGACAGTACATTCAGCATGGGTGTACGGGTTACTTAGCGTATGTGGAAGATACGCGGCCCTGGGAACATGTTTCAGCTTCAGAGGTTCTGGTAGTCAGAGAGTTTGCGGATGTGTTTCCGGAGGAGTTACCTAGAGTGCCTCCAAAGAGGCAAGTCGAGTTTAGGATCGACCTAGTGCTAGGTGCGGCCCCTATCGCCAAGGCGCTGTACCGGTTGGCACCACCAGAGATGCAGGATTTGTCATCGCAGCTTCAGGGAGCTGCTGGAAAAGTAGTTCATTCGACCTAACAGTTCTTCATGGGGAGCACCGATCTTCTTCGTCAGAAAGAAGGACGGCTCGCACTGGATGTGCATTGATTATAGAGAGTTGAACAAGTTGACGGTGAAGAACCGTTATCCACTCCCGAGGATATATGATCTCTTTGATCAGTTGCAGGGGGCATCGTGGTTCTCCAAGATAGATTTGAGGTCGGGATATCATCAGGTCCGGGTCAGAGAGGAAGACGTGGAGAAGACCGTGTTTCAGACTCGTTATGGTCGTTACGAGTTCGCAGTGATGCCGTTTGGGCTCACCAATGCGCCAACAGTATTTATGGACCTGATGAATCAGGTCTGCAGGCCGATGCTGGATCGCTCGGTCATCGTGTTTATAGATGATATCTTGGTATACTCCAAGACTCGAGAGCAGCATGAGGAACATCTTAGGGAGATGTTGAGAGTTCTAATACGGGAGCGACTATATGCCAAGTTCTCGAAGTGCGAGTTTTGGTTACAAGAGGTCTAGTTCCTCGGGCACCTGGTTAACCAGGATGAGATTTTGGTCGACCCAGCCAAAATCGAGGCAGTCATGCAGTGGGAGGTTCCGGAATCTCCCTCAGATATCAGGAGTTTTCTGGGATTGGCAGGGTACTACCGGAGATTCATTCAAGATTTCTCCAAGATTGCAGTACCCCTCACTCGTCTGACGAGGAAGGGGTGGATTTCTGGTGGGGCCCTGAGAAGCAGTGGGCATTTGAGACCCTCCTTCAGCGGTTGTGTGAAGCTCCAGTTTTGACACTGCCGGAGGGAGTTGAGGATTTTGTGGTGTTTTGTGATGCATCCATCACAGGTTTAGGAGCGGTCCTCATGCAGAGGGGATAGGTGATAGCTTATGTATCGCAGCAGTTGAAGCCGCATGAGACGAGATACCCTATGCATGATTTAGAGCTGGGAGCGGTGGTGTTCGCTCTCAAGATATGGAGACATTACCTTTATGGGGTCCGTTGTATCATTTACACGGATCACAAGAGCTTGGGACATATCATGGATCAGCTGAACCTGAACATGAGGTAGCGCAGGTGGCTGGATGTAGTCAAGGACTACAATTGCGAGATCCTTTACCACCCCAGTCAAGAGAATGTGGTGGCGGACGCTTTGAGCCACATGTCAGCTGGGACTTCCAACCCAACAATATGTATGAGGATAGGAGTGGATTCCCCGCTTGTGAGTTTGATCATAGATGCTCAGGTCGAGGGCATGCGGCCAGAGAATTGGAAGTTGGAAAGGACCAGGGGTGAGAACACCCGGTTTGTGCAGGATAGTCGGGGATTATTAACACGATGCGGTTGGGTGAGGGTTCCGATGTCTGGTGGGGTTAGATAGACAATCATGGAGGAGGCTCATAATTCTCACCTCTCTATTCACCCGGGGGCCACCAAGATGTACCGGGATTTGAGTTTAAGCTACTGGTGGCCGTCAATGAAGCAAGAAATCGCTTGGTACCTCGAGAGGTGCTTGACCTGTAGGATGGTCAAGGTTGAGCATTAGAGGCCGCACGTCAAGCTGCAGCCCCTGGAGATTCCCATGTGGAAATGGGAACTGATCACGATGGATTTTATTACCAAGTCGTCGAGGACGAAGAAGGGATTTGATGCAATATGGGTCATCGTGGATCGATTGACCAAGAGTGCCTATTTCTTGGCAATACGAGAAGGTTCATCAGCCGAGAAGTTGGCCGACATATATGTCCGCGAGATCGTTGCTCGCTATGGTGTTTCGGTCTCCATTGTCTCCGACCGGTATGTTAGATTTACCTCCCGCTTCTGGCAGAAGTTCCACGAGGAACTGGGCACACGGTTGCACTTCAACACATCATTTCATCCCCAGACAGACGGTCAGAGCGAGTAGACCATTCAGACCCTCGAGGACATGTTGAGGGTGTGTGTCATTAACTTCGGTGGGAGTTGGGATTCCCACCTACCGCTTGTAGAGTTCGCCTACAACAACAAATGTCATTCCAGCATTAACAGCCCACCTTTCGAATTGTTGTATGGATGGAGATGTCGCACCCCAGTTTGTTGGGGTGAGGTTGGTCATAGGGTAATGGGTCGGACATAGGTAGTCTTGCAGACTACCGAGAAGATTCAACAGATTAGGCAGCGACTGCAGACCGCCCAGATCTGACAATAGAGTTACGTTGACAGACGCCGATCTGATTTGGAGTTTCAGGTGGGCGATAGGGTACTCCTAAAAGTCTCACCCTAGAAGGGTGTGATCCTCTTCAGGAAGATAGGGAAATTGGGTCTCCGTTACATCGGGCCATTCAAGATCATTGACAGAGTTGGTAAGGTGGCTTACAGGCTAGAGCTACCGGAGGAACTTAGTCGGATCCACAACACTTTCCATGTTTCGGAGTTGCGAAATTACATTATGGATCAGGAGGTGGTGGTATCGTTGGATGATATTCAGGTCGATGAGCACATGAATTATGTGGAGAGGCCCGTGGCCATTCTAGAGAGGAAGACGAAGGTTCAACGAAACAAGGAGATACCTTTGGTAAAGGTACAGTTGGAGCATCGGAGAGGATCCGAGTGGACTTGGGAGCCAGAGGTAGAGATGCGGGAGCACTATCCGGAGCTGTTCGTCGCAGCAGACTTCGAGGACGAAGTCTAGTTCAAGTGGGGGAGAATTGTAACGCCCCGATATTCAGGTATTGAACTAATATAAGAATTGTCTTGTTTTCAAGGTCTACTGGACGAGTTGGTTGCGCTACTCGTCGAGTAGCAGCGGGTTGGTTCGCGTGCTTTAGTGACCTACTCGCCGAGTCCAATAAGGGACTCGACGAGTAGGAGCTGGCAGATAAAACCCTAAATTCCGGGGACTTTCACCCTATTTAAGGACCACTTATTCTCCCTAGCCTCTCTTATTAGATCCCTCGAATTCAGAAAACCCTAATTTGTGCTTTCCCTCTATTTTTGTGCGCTTCTTATCTTGAAAGAAAGTTCTTGGAGTAAAGGGGCTTGGAGTTCAAGAGGTGTGAAGCAAGGGGCTATTGTAGATCCGGAATCTTCTCTATCTTGGCATCGTTTTGAAGGTAACAAGTAATTACCTTGACTCCCTTTTTGTTAGATCTCTTCATTTATGGGTTTAGAGCACTTTTTGGGGTTTTGGAGTGGATATTCGATTTGGGTCAAGATTTGAGGTTCGCAATCTCAGATCTGGACTCCTTTAGCCCCTTTTTGTCATAAAGTTCCAGTCTTTGCTGATCTATGGCCTTTCCCTTACCTTAAGCCACTCCTTTAGCCTGCTTTGGGCCATTTTCATCTTGCATGCATGTAAAGTTTGAAACTTTACGTGATAAACATGCCCTAGGAGCTCAGATCTGCAGTATGGATTCTTTGCATGGCCTGAAAAGCTTTTGTATGGATAAAGGATTGAAGGGACTCGGCGAGTCGCAAGGTCGACTCGGCGAGTCATATGAAGATGGTCAAGAACTCGACGAGTTGATGAAAAACTCGACGAGTCCTATGGAGATTGCCTTGGGCTCGCCAAGTAAGTCTCTGACTCTACGAGTCGGCTAGGGTTTTCCGAATCTTTGGGCATGCACGAACTCGACGAGTTATAGGGAAAACTCAGCGAGTCAACCAAAGATTTCACAACTTCTCGAGTTCAGGAAGGACTCGACGAGTCGGTGAACTGCACTCGGCGAGTCGGGTCAGCTTGGGCTGTTGACTTTGACCAAGGGTTGACCAGTTGACCTTTGAGGGTATTTTGGTAAATTGGAAATTTATGGAAAAGGGTTTTATGGTGATTATAGGTGGTGGAGTTCGTGTTGGTGAATCGAGAGTTTGAGCCTATCAATTCAGTATGACATCGTGAGGTGAGTTCTCCTCACTATATCAACAGGGTCTACGACACCAAGGCCGACCCTTTATGATTTACATCCTGCTTTAGAATTGTTTCTATGTTAGATTACATCCTGGTTTAGGATGGTTGCTATGTTAGATTACATCCTGAATTAGGATGATTGCTATACTAGTAATATGTTTTATTGATATCATGGTTGTAGGATGGTTTCTATGTTAGAGATAGGTTAGATCTGTATGATTATCTGTTATTGCATGCTAGCGTATGATATTTATGTGCACATGTTTATTGGTTTGGGGAAAGGGTTGTGGCGGGTCCTACTGTGTGCAGTAGGCCAAGACACCCTCGGTGGACCGGGTAGACTACAGGCCCGGGCTGGGCAAATCTAGTCAGGCTGAAGGCCCAACGAGCGGTCCGGATAGGCTAAAGGCCCCAAGGAGGGCGGTCCAGACGTGCCGAGGGCTCGGAGAGCGGTCTAGATAGACTAAGGACTGGGAGACGGTTGAAATTTGGCATGAATTTTATGGGTGTCACAAGGAAGAGAGAAATATAGGAAAAAGATCAAACTTTTTAACTAGCTACTGACTCTTTTATATACTAACCTTTAAATATAATGCACCTTACTTATCATAAATGAAAGCATGTATTTATGTGTCACACCCCAAAACCGGAACGGCGGAAACGTTCTGGGGTGGATGACGTCATGTCAAGTATCACAACATATGCAGTATAGTAATCAAAGTACAACAACCATTGCATTAATAGTAATAGTTTTACATAAGTTACATTTTATAGAGACATCAAAGTAATAAAGAAACTAGTATAGATGCAGCTCGGTTCTAGGCTGGCTTCATAAAAGCTCCTGGGTGTACCCGTCTATTGCTGACCTGAGAATACAAGTTATTTTGAAAGCGAGTATCAGCATTTTTATAAATGCTGGTGTGTTCATAAGTATTTTAGTGTCATTTGTGTAAGTAAGTATTTCATTCAAAATAACTTTATGAAAAGTAGTAGTTTAGAATCTACGGTGTATTAGTGCCTTTTCCAGAAAATCCTATACTTTCTAATTAAAAGCAATTTTTTACCAAGACTCGACAATGTTATGTTTTAAAGAGAAACTTTCCCTGAAATACTATCATTACCAAAATACGATATTTGACTTTAAAGAAAGTAGGAGAATATCACTAGTAAAAATATTATGGAAAATACTATCATTACCAAAATCCAAATGGGCCATTTTAGGGAGTTTACGGCCCTAACAAGGAGTTTACGGCCGTAAGCTCTTACATGCTCATTCCTTTGGTGTATTAAGGTCTTAAATGGTAGAGAATTAAGTTCTATGCATTTTTCCAAGTCAAATGGAGAAGTGAAGGCATCATTTGGGCACTTTTTGGGAGTTTACGGCCCATGGACCAATCCTAGGGGGGTTTACTGCAAACTCCTATGTCCATAGTTTAATAGTTTAATTAATGATTCAAGTCCCTACTTCACTTGTGGTGGATTCTAGACATTTTTCCAGGCCATAAGGGGTGTTTGAGGGCAATTCTAACACCTTATAAGGTGTTCACGGCCCTTAAAGAGGGGTTTACGGTCCAAGAGTGTTCTTGGTCCGTAAACTCATGTTTACTCTCCAAAATGCAAGGTTTTGGTGTTCTAAGCTCGAAGGTGTAAGTCCACAAGTCATATCTAAGCCTTAGGAGTGGTTTGGAAGGGTTTTGGGGCTTCAAAACCCCACTTAAGGGTGTTCATGGTCCAAGAGTGTTCTTGGGCCGTAAACACATGAATTGGCCCCTATTTGATGTCTTAAACATGAATTTGCATGTTAAATAAGCTACACAACAAGTTAGGATAGATTACTTACTAGTTTGGGGCTCGAAACTGGCGTTTTGGATCGAAAGCAAGTTGTAGAGAGAGAGTGGAAAGTCTCAAATGGACTCCACTCACCCTTATATAGGGGTTTGAGTTGGTGGCTTGGTGGAAATCTACCCGATACTGACGTTAAACGGGGCTTTTGGTCGCACCCGATTAAATGGTCGTATTTTGACTTGGTTGAAACTAAAACTTTTCAAGGGATTATTGAGGGTGTTTCTAATTTTCTCTAACCCTTAAGAAGTCATACTAAAAGTGCCAATTTAATTAACCTATTCCAAAAGGTTAACGGTCAGTTTAATAAAGCGAGACTTATTAACAGAAAAAGGGGTTAAAATGACGGAATAAATTTCGGGTTGTCACATCATCCCCCCGTTAGAGGGAATTTCATCCCGAAATTAGGGTTTAGGAAAGGAATTGGCATAAACAATCAGGTAGAGGCATGAGGGTACTTCCTATTTGGTTGGTCCTCGCACTCCCAAGTGAACTCTGGCCTTTGCTTGGCGTTCTAACAAACCTTCACTTACGGGATGCGGATTCCGTCTCGTGCAGTTAGCGATTCCTACAGGTGCGTCTACGAAGTCAGGGTTCCCAAGGGTTTCTATCAAGACGAGTGGGATACAAAGAGTGACGTCGGGCAAACACTTATCAAGTCTACGAAGTCGATTGATTTGGGGTGAAACTTATGGAGTTTCCGAAGGTAGGCGTGGTCTGACAAGGGTCGGACCGATTCTTATAAAGAATCTCAGATGGTCCTAGGCTCTCGGAAAAGTAGAGCTTTTCAGTACTTAGAACATAGTGTACTTCTATGGCAAGATCATCACTGGCGTGATCGCCATTCCAAAGTTCCAAACATTCTCTCATACTGGGAGTGTAGTCCTTCTGGTTGGTTCTTAGAAAGCTCGGGTTGTCCTTGGATTTGTGTTTCCTGTCAATTGGCTTTCAGAGGTTTTCTAGATCATCGGATGGATTGCATGTCTATGGGTATCTGTTTGCTGCAGGGTGGCTATCTCAATCTTGTGCAAAATGAACCTGCACTTCTGATTCTTGAGATGTTTCTAACGGAAACTCTCAGGGTCGGGGAGATAGGGTTTCACCAGACGAGTGCTTAGAAAGTTTTTAAACTTTACATCATCGTCTAGTTGATGCTTTCACGGTATGATTCTTATCGGGAAAGAATCATGCTCCTACTTGCTTCTCTATTTCATGAATAGCAGGCTCTGCTTAGGGCTAACTCAATCCTTAGAGATTTTTTGAAATGTTGGACTATCTCGGGAGGTGGTTCTACTATTTTTGCGTGTGATAGTATTCGTGGAACACCTAGTAGTCCAATGAATCTCTAAGACATGTCCTATTCTCTAAGGCGTTGGTTTATTTCAGTTGCAGAAAGTGCGTGCTCTTGTATAACCCATCGACTAACACCTAGACTGGTGTCAAGTCTATAATCTCTTCGGGATCTGGGTTATAAGGCTTAACGCAACATACTTTCGCACTTTAATCAAGTATTCTTGGTTGCGGAGGTTATCCTGTGGTTCTTGGTATTCTAGTGTTCACTTCGGAGAATGCAGTCTATCGTCTACAGGGCGACGATGACTTCTTCGACATAAGGGGGCGGAGTGTCCTAGGCACTACTCGTCGGTGACGGGGTGGACGAAGTGCCTGAGTAGTGCGAGCATCTTCTGCAACTACTCTTTCGGGGGTTCTGAGTGTTCTTGATTTAGATTAAGTCTAGAAGTATAGGGTTTCGTTACTCGGAACTTCAAATCTTCTCATCCACTATTCTCAGAGTTTATCTTATCGCAGCTTCTGGATTTCCGGGATATTCGCTGAGATGCTTAATTCGTGAGATTAAGCGTAAATGGATGGTCGTAGTCAATGTCCTTGACTCTTACGACTCAGATTTTATTACCACTGAGGGTGTTAGCTACTATGTTGGCTTAACCGGGATGACAAAAAATTTCGGATTTGTGGTCATTATAGTAGCTCAACCCGCAGGGGTTCTCTTGACTAGCTCCCATTCCATGGGATAGGATGAAGGGTTTTACTATAAGGTTCGTGGTAGAGCTCATACTTGGCTTAACCACTAATACTTGGTATATGCAAGCCGTATATAATTGAGGTCGGTAGGATGTTCAGTTGTGCGACTCCACCCCAGACCCACAACCCAACGAGGAACAGGGAGTAGGGAGGAAGCACACATCTTAAATCTTTTTGATCTCAATTATATACCACCCTTATGCATATACTCAGTTATAGTAGTCAGTCCCATGAGTTCTATCCTCTTGATTCACGAACCTGATTGTGAGGTGCGAAGGGTCTTTCTCGGAGATCTACGGAGTAGGCTTCGGGTGGTTATCGTCTTCTGGAATACTTGCAGTATCTTTCGCTTCGGGTTCTATCTGTCTAAGAAGGGTTGGTTAACAGCGCGCGGTACCCTTCTCCTGGGTACTTCGGAAGGTTTGAAATAAGAGTGACGACTGACGGATCGCATTAGTCTTTATTATTTTTATTATGTTTAGGTTCGGAAGAACCTTTATTTGCCGAACTGGCTACGGTGAAAGTTCTTTTTACACAGCACTAGGGAGTTACACACGGTTGTACTAAGTCAAACTATGATTGATAGAGGCGTTGAAGTTGGCATACATCGACATGACATATAATGAGGATTGATAGGGCCATGTGCCGAACAGGCACACAAGTTCTTGGCGTCTCGGGTTTCGTCTCGTGTATCACTGTCGCGGATACTTGGACCGATAGAGTTGACGTGGAACTGTAGAGGGTCCTGAGTGTTTCTGAATAGGGTACCTTTCATGTATGGATTCTCACGAGGCCTTTCTATAATCGCCTAACATATACTAGTCATGTATAATTAAGGTGGGGAGGACTGTTGACTGAGCGACTCCGCCTTAAATCCACAACCAAACAAGGAACAGGAAATGAGGCAGCGTTACTCACTCTAGGTCTATCCATCTTAATTATACATGGATTTGATGTATATATCAAGCCATTATAGCTTTACTTGATGAAATTTTAAATTTTTATACAGTGCTGCGACTTTCGCCTTAACGGGAGAGTAATTTCCTTTAGAATTAGCCTTTTGATGTTTTCGGTTAGTTATTTGAGATTGAGAGACGTACCAAAATCTATTGGGTTCCTTGATGCTTTTCCCCAAGCATTAGAGTTAGACTCCTCCTATGTCTTTGTTGTTTCCTTCGGTTGGACAGTCCTTCTTGAAGTGTCCAATCTCACCACATAGACGACAAACTGGACTGGACCCCACATTTGTGGTTGATGTAATGAACTCAACCGGGGTTCTGCAGACGCAAGCGATATTCCCCTTCATGTTGCACCTAGTACAACGGAGTTCTCGGCATATACCATGATGATGGTAGTTGCGTTTTCCGCAATGGGGGAGGTTTCCTCGGTATGGTCTCCTAGGTGTAGGGATGGAAGGGTTGGCAGGGGTATTGACTGTCTCAGCTCGTTTCCCTTCGAAAGGTCCTTGAACCGAGGTACTTCCTTCCTCGTTCTTGAGCTTTCTCTTCAGTGGAGTTGGCTGAGGTTCTTGGGTGGTTGGGTATGCAGGTGTTGGTTGCTGCTGTCTATTGCTAGGATCGAAATTCCCGATAGGGCTCTTGCTAACATTGGCATTATTAGCATTCAGTTGAGCCGTGACAGCTGCTACGGCTGTCGAGACTGCAACTTGAAACGTAGCTTCATCGAATAGGAGAGTCGGTTTCTTGCCAGCGGATGGGTTACGCTTCTTCGGAGGCATGGTTTTCCTACACGGAAAGGAACACAAGCTGATGAGAGACGATGGTTAACCCTTAGACGTATCTATCCTTACTATATTAGGCATAAATTTTTCCCGTGCCTCGGATATTGGTTGTCTGAGTGTCGACCTACATCCCTATGATGTAGTCTGGGTATTCAAGGTAGGAGTATGAGTATCGGAAAAGCCATAAGATGGGAGTCGTTCCTACTAAGTTACCTTTATACTGGGAAGGGTTCACTCTCCAACTTGGAAAGATATGAGAACAGGTCAGAACGAAGACCACGGGAAGAAAGGCTCATGAAGACTTATGGCTAAACACTCTCAATAGATGTGTGGGGATCCGCTATAATCGTATTACTTGTAACAGGAAAAGGCGATTTACCTAACACATAGCGTGAGTAGTGTGATCACTAAGTCATTAAATTGTATTATTTTATAGGTGTATTAGCGTGACGAACACGAGGAAAAGACACTTCTCGGGTTCCATGTACTGGCTCCCTCTGTCTACCTCGTATCTTTGACTGGGACCGACGTTGGTTTCCTTCGGGTAGTTACCTAGGGATCTCTTCTCCTATAGACATATTGAATTTCTACTCCGTCTTATTTCCGATTCCGACTCTGGGTGTCATCACTTCATGATGGATGACTGGAAATCTCGGAAGTTTAGGCGAATTTCCCACAATGTACCTAAAAAGGTATAGGCACTTGGTGGTTTCAATAGTCTCGTCTTGGTTCATTTATTTCCGAACTGGAAATCTTCTCAATGAACCTCTTCTGGGTCTGAATCAACTCTTCTGCCGAACACTGAAGTGGATAGGGTTTTCTACAGGGTTCGTGCGAGAATGGAAATGTCTAAAGAATCCTAAGAGATTATTAACATTTCACTGGGTGATCCATATCGAGTCCTGCTACAATTACATAGGGTACACAAATCATATATAGCTTAGATCCGATAGGCCTTCGAATATGTGATACTACTCTATATCCACATCCCAACGAGGAAAAGGAAGTAGAGTGAAACCACACATTCTTAGTCTATGGGATCCTTATTATATATAACCTTGCGAGTATACCCTCTATAATTGTTGGTATATCAATAAGGATCTTTTTAGTTCTTCATACAAGGTTATCTATGGATCCTAAAATACCCCTATGGTATTTTAATTTTTTGTTTGATTCTTATCTTCTGAATATGATTCCGGGATTAATGTGAGTCTTTTAGTATTCCAAAATACTCCTATAGTATTTTAAACTTTCTGTTTCGCTCTATCAATCCTATTTGTTAAGTTTCGGACCTGTTGCAACACCATTATCACTCCCAAGCACACGTTCATCGCATCTCGAATAAATGTAGTTGATCAGGTTACATTTATTCCAGCTTACGATTACATAACTGCCCAGGTTTGACGGTAATGCTCAACATCCGAAGACTTTTATTCTTGTTCTTCTTGTGATACTTTTATTCGAGTGTTTAGATTCTGGATGTTCTTATACTTTGGTAAAATATGGTTATATTTTAAAGTATAATTCTTGGTCAGAGTGTTTTATCCCTATGTATTTATAGGTTGTATATCTTTTATGAATTGATATACTTAGCTCACTATAAACAATGCTCTGATACCAATCTGTCACACCCCAAAACCGGAACGACGGAAACGTTCTGGGGTGGATGACGTCATGTCAAGTATCACAACATATGCAGTATAGTAATCAAAGTACAACAACCATTGCATTAATAGTAATAGTTTTACATAAGTTACATTTTATAGAGACATCAAAGTAATAAAGAAACTAGTATAGATGCAGCTCGGTTCTAGGCTGGCTTCACAAAAGCTCCCGGGTGTACCTGTCTATTGCTGACCTGAGAATACAAGTTATTTTGAAAGCGAGTATCAGCATTTTTATAAATGCTGGTGAGTTCATAAGTATTTTAGTGTCATTTGTGTAAGTAAGTATTTCATTCAAAATAACTTTTTGAAAAGTAGTAGTTTAGAATCTACGGTGTATTAGTGCCTTTTCCAGAAAATCCTATATTTTCTAATTAAAAGCAGTCTTCTACCAACACTCGACAGTGTTATGTTTTAAAGAGAAACTTTCCCTGAAATACTATCAATACCAAAATACGGTATTTGACTTTAAAGAAAGTAGGAGAATATCACTAGTAAAAATATTAGGGAAAATAACATATGCCTCAGCAGAAAATACTGCTAACTAAGGCAAAGGAAATCATTGACTCTAGGAGAGTATCGAATGAATGATACGCCTGGATCAATCTAACAAAAGGAAACACAAACCCCAGATGGTATCAAATGATCGATACGGCTAGCAAGGTCTAAAACAAAGGAAAAACAGACCCCAGACAGTATCAATTGAACGATACAGCTAGCAAGGTCTAAAACAAAAGGACACAGACCCCAGACAGTATCATATGAACGATACAGCTAGTAAGGTCTAAAACAAAGGGTGAATGTGAACTCGTATGTAACCATGTTCATCGACGATAGAGTATCCGATGACCCTCCAGGTCACGCGCAGAGGTAGTGGCAGTAGTAGTAGTGGCTTTATGTTACCCATGGGCCTTACCGGCACAGACTGTAGCTAGTAGTCAGGGTGTGGGAGTGTCAGTCCCGTATAGATCTATACACATGATGTTCGCTCTCCTTCTCGGAGACTCTGGTTACATAGCGTTGGTGCAATGAAGTGTCGTAGAGGGAATTAGTGTGTCACATTCTAAAGTAAAAGAGAGAGGTAGAGATAGGGATAGAGATAGAGATAGAGACTCCTAACTATTCCTATAATAGTTACTAGGGTTCCAGAAACATGAATAACAGAGGGAGACCTTTACTACCCAAGGCGATGAACTGGCTGAGAGAGAGAGAGAGAGCTTATATGTCCATATATGTATAAATGATATATAATTAATGTTTAAACGACCTTCGGACGGATATCCGATACCCACCAGACCACATCCCAACGAGGAAAAGGAAATAGGGCGAACTAGCCTTCCTAAGTCTTTTAAACATTATTTATATAACTATACAAATACAAGCATGCATTTAACGATAGATCTATGAATGATGAATGGGAGGATGCCCTTGCTACCCAAGGGAAATGAACTGGTCAATGGAAACCTTTATGTCTATATATGTATACATGTTAAAAAAAGAATAAAAGAAAACTTTGATGAAGACGTTAGAAAACCTTTACACCTAAGAAAGTTTACAACTTTATGTCAGTTCGTAAAACAAGTTTGAAGCTCTTTGGAATCCTTTGAAAAGCCTTTCATAACAACTTTGGAAAATGATTTGTATAAAACAGATTAAGTGAAGAAAACCTTTAATAAGAGTTTAAAGCAAGATTTGAACATCTTAAGCTGGGTAAAACAGTTATCATGCAAGAATGTATTTGGCTATACAGTTATTAATCACATGTGATTTATATAATAACTGTATAGGTAAACTTGTATTCCCCCCCCCCTATAAAAGTAGTTAAAATCATTTAAAAGGTTAATTCAGGGGTATGAACTCACCTGCTGAAAGTGGATCAGATGGAGGTGTTGGTTGGGTGCTCGGTGTCAATTAAAGACTTGAACACACTTAGTGACCTATTAACATATGATGACATATGTTTACATACAATTAGTAATTATAATACTAATTAAACACGTAAACGCATCCTAATGTGCGGAAAACACTTTGGTCAAGTGCTAGGAGGCTATTGGGTTGCAAATAAGGGAGTGTATGGCCTAGATAGGGAGTTTACTCTTCAAGAGTAAACTCTTTATAGAGTTTACAGCCCTAAGACCATATCCCCATGAGTTTACGGCCATAAACTCATAGGTGGTGTGCTTTTGGATGTTTCAAGGTCTTATATCACTGATTGAATTAGGCTAGGTTTAAATCTAGGGCATAGGAAAGGGTTAAGGCTCCAAATGGACCATTTTAGGGAGTTTACGGATCTCACAAGGAGTTTACGGTCGTAAGCTCTTATATGCTCATTCTTTTGGTGCATTAAGGTCTTAAATGGTAGAGAATAAAGTTCTATGCATTTTTCCAAGTCAAATGGAGAAGTTAGGGCATCATTTGGGCACTTTTTGGGAGTTTACAGCCCATGGACCAATCCTAGGGGGGTTTATGGCCATAAACTCCTATGTCCATAGTTTAATAGTTTAATAGTTTAATTAATGATTAAAGCCCCTACTTCACTTGTGGTGGATTCTAGACATTTTTCCAGGCCATAGGGGGTGTTTGAGGGCAATTCTAACACCTTATAAGGTGTTCACGGCCCTTGAAGAGGGGTTTACGGTCCAAGAGTGTTATTGGGCCATAAACTCATGTTTACTCTCCAAAATGCAAGGTTTTGGTGTTCTAAGCTCGAAGGTGTAAGTCCACAAGTCATATCTAAGCCCTAGGAGTGGTTTGGAAGGGTTTTGGGGCTTCAAAACCCCACTTAAGGGTGTTCACGGTCCAAGAGAGTTCTTGGGCCGTAAACACATGAATTGGCCCCTATTTGATGTCTTAAACACGAATTTGCATGTTAACTAAGCTACACAACAAGTTAGGATAGATTACTTACTAGTTTGGGGCTCGAAACGGGCGTTTTGGATCGAAAGCAAGTTGTAGAGAGAGAGATAGAGAGTGTAGAGAGAGAGAGAGTGGAAAGTCTCAAATGGACTCCACTCACCCTTATATAGGGTTTTGAGTTGGTGGCTCGGTGGAAATCTACCCGATACTGACGTTAAACGGGGCTTTTGGTCGCACCCGATTAAATGGTCGTATTTTGACTTGGTTGAAACTAAAACTTTTCAAGGGATTATTGAGGGTGTTTCTAATTTTCTCTAACCCTTATGAAGTCATAATAAAAGTCCCAATTTAATTAACCTATTCCAAAAGGTTAACGGTCAGTTTAATAAAGCGAGGCTTATTAACGGAAAAAGGGGTTAAAATGACGGAATAAATTTCGGGTTGTCACATTATGACAAGTTTGCTGTGAAAGAGAAAAGAAAACACTTAACCTCTCCTACTCCATCCTATCTCATGTCAATAAGGAAGTTAATGGGAGGTCGGTGTGTGTTTTACTCCGTCCTTTTTACTAGCATATGTATATTTTATATATATATATATATATATATATATATATATATATATATATATATATATATATATATATATATATAGACACACACACACACACATATGGTTGTATAACTCGCTACTCGATACCTGTTTGGCTACCGAGTAGCGAGTACTCGGGGAGAACTTAGATTTGGTAATTCGTATAGAAATATTTTTAGTGAAATTATATATGTCAAAACCATAAGTTAAAATTATAAGTTTATTGAAATATATAACAAAATTAGATACATATGAATAAACAAAAACTGAAAAAACACACAATGGTCTCACTTTGTGAATAACTACTGAAAATTTAAGGTATATATGTAGTAATAATCACATGAGTGTGTGTGTTAAGTAAGAAATCATTAAGTATATTATACATATTAATCACCAATTTGTTCGAGTTTTACAGCACGACTCGCTTCAATAAGAGGCCAATCGGGAAGTACTCGGATTCTATAACTCGCATAGGTAAGGGGCTGAGTCGGGAGTACTCGGAAGACTAATCGGTTAAATCGGCGAGTTTTACAGCACTATATATATATATATATATATATATATATATGTGTGTGTGTGTGTGTGTGTGTGTATATATATATATACACACACACACACACACATATATATATATATATATATATATATATATATATATATATATATACCCCATACTGTATGAGTTTCTAACTATTTTTCTCTCTCAGAAAATATTATTTCCATAAATAATAATTTGAGAATTAAATACAAATATAGATAATATTTATTAGTAATCAAATTCTAATAAATAATCAATATGTGATAACTTGCTATGAGGTGTGACCCTATAAGATCATATATCATTAGCAAATATAAGTCTATAATGATTGTTGAGCATATGGATCTTTCAATCTCCAAGTTGCACAAGAATCATCATAGATTTATATAGATAAACTGTTGGGTTTCAATTGTTTCTAAAACAAAACTATAAAAGTTACTAGTTTAGAAACGGAAGCATTAAAACTTGAATAATAATAATACTATTTTATTCCCTCCAAAGATCATTTTGCAATCTTGGAAATATTAAAACAACCATATAAGGAGAAAAGAACTACAACATTTGAAGACTTTCATTCCACACGGGAGGTTGGAAGTTGATGAAGATGGAAAGAACACAAAGGAGAGTTCCTCTACAAGTATGAACCGAGCAAGGTTAAATCACCGCATGATGCTATTCTTCACTTGAATTAAGTACTTATTAAGACATTAAGAACTAATACAAAATTAGTGTTAAGGAGAAGAAAATTACAAGGATCCGATTTTGTGAGTACGATAATCAATATACAAGGACAATGTTTGAAAACTCAAACCTTGAGTTAATCTTTAAGATCAATGTCTGCTCTTAATATAGAGTTCTAGTCGAATCTGGTAAGCAGTTAGGACTTGAAGATAAATATTCAACAAAGTGTTCAAGTAATAAATGAAGTAAACTTGAGTATAATCATTGCAAATATATTTGAAGAATAAGAAGAATGTTATGAAAGAACTTTGACTTGAAGGAAGGTGAAAGTGATGTGAAGAAAATATTTGCTATTCTTGGATTAACACTTGAATCGTTCGCATATCTTAAAATGGAGAAACATTCACTCCTTATATAGTGTAGGAGGAACATAGTAGAAATTGGAAAACATTCTTAGGACTGGACAATAATCATTGTTTGACAAACAAATATCTAAAAGATAAACATCAATAAGTTCTATGAACTCTTACATCAAAGATAAGACAAAATGCATTAAATGTGTGAACATACTTCGGATCTCGGAACATCTGGATCTCGGAATTGATCTTCAATCTCATAACTTCACCATATCTCAAACTTAGCTGACATTAGAACTTGATTGCTTAGGATTGCTAGAGGTTCACTTTTCATGTTTAAACAATCTCCCCCTAAGTGAACTTAGCAATCATGTCAGCTGAGTAGGCTTCTTCGGTAATGAACAAGTAGGCTCTGTATAGCTAATTTTGGACTTCTAGGTATCGTCGGATACGGTTGATGAATCTGTTCTTCACATGATCCAGAGCATCATACTTTGTTGTATTGGCAATGAATTTTTGGAGGATCTTAGAGGGAACAAGGTGTTTGTCAAGAACTCAAAAGAAGTCCTTTTTGTTGTTCTTCTTTTGCAAATAGACATATTTGAGCTCTGGTTCCTCAATAGGCCCTTCTAGAAAAATTTGGGCTTCAGGCAATTCATAGTTGATCTTGGCCAAAAGATTTTCAGTTCCGAACAGATGCTCAAATTCGAAATCACATTGGCAGAACTCAGCAACATAATCTTTGAGGAAGTTCATTGCGGCACTATAACCAGCGATGCTCATATGATCATTCTAGAAACTTCGGAAGTGAGCGGAAATAGTGAGAAAATTATTTGGATTGATGGAAGGGGAGTCTGCATCAGTGATGGTGATGGTGGTTATTTTGTTTTGATTGATGTAGAATTTGTACAACATGCATGTCATGTCAAACTTGCTCTGAACCTTTTGCCCGAACCCAACAATTTTTGGGATTCTCTTTCAAGACCATACTTCCTTTTGAGGTCGTGCATTGACGGAGTAGAATGTCTTCAATATCTCTCGCTCAGTTCTGATCATTGTTTGAGGATCATCAGTGGGATGGAGTGGAGTGAACTTGATGTAATACCTTCCGAATGGAGAGATTGGGAGATCGATTTGGTCTGAATCTTTCATGGGTAGATTAAAGTAAATGAATGGCATAATGTCTTGGTCATGAATGATCCATTCTCGAAAGAGTGGGGATATGCCCAACATCGGATTGGGGTTGTCTTTTAAAGCTTGGATCTGAATGATCTCTTCAAGTGCTTGATCAAATTGAGCTTGTGACCAGCCTTCAAACATCTTTAATGTCCTTTCAGGGCTGTTGGGTTTTGAGGCAAGATTTTTCCCTTTGTCTTGATGTTGCTTGTTCAAGTCAGCAATCACTTTTTGAATGTTTTTTGTGAGAGTGAGCTCTAGTGAAAGAGGAATTAGAGGCTCTTCTAGAATCTTATCAGTTTTCTGAAGAGGAGAACCTTCATCAATAGGAAATATTCTTGGAGAGGGGATCGGAGGCAACATAGACTGGGTGGCTCGGAATGTGTTGACAGTGAGCTTAGTCTATTCTCTAGCCAATTCACGGCTTCGTTGAAGAATGTCTGCCAAGGATGATGGCTAGGTAACAGTGAACAATATCCTTTTCTCTTCCTCTAAAAGAACTTTAGCCAGAAATTTTCGAGGATATTAAATTCCAACCACAACATTGGTGATATACTCAACTTCTTCATCATCTTCTACTTCATCAACTTTGGGTGGGGTGTCCATGGACAAAACCTGAATGTCATCGTCATCAGATTCATCTCGGAGACCGAACTCCGAGGCAGGTTTCCATTGAAAGGTATGATCCTTTCTGCTTGGTCCTTCTCCCCCTCTTGCATCGAATGACCCTGCTTCTGAGGCAAGTCGATCTGTAGCTTGGACTTCAGATGGCCTTTCGAATACCTTTTTAAAGCTCATGTTGAGTTGATTTGTGAGAGTAACGTAGGCTTTGGTAGTTAGAGCTTGGGATTTTAGATGATCAAATAAGGATGCAAGGATGGCGAGCAGTTCGTCGAACTTGTTGTTCGAAACCTCGACAATGTTCCAACAAGCTCATATTAATTTGATAAGGACCTGCTGCATGATGAGATTAAGTTCATCCTGAAGGGTTTTGAGCATCCTAACAACCTTAAAGTCCAAATACAACCCTAAATGATTTGGATCTATGTTTTCTCTAATTATACATGCAAAATGATTTTCTAAAGCATTGCTCTATCTAGCATACAAACTTGGGTACTTGTATAATAACAATCTAGTTAGAACACATACTTTTTCTTGTTGCTTGATCCCTTGGACCTTTAAGATCCTAGCACCCCAAATGCGATGCCTCAAATTCTTCACATAACACCACCAACAATGGAGGACTTGAGAGAGAATTCTTGCACTAAAAATCGGCTATGGATCTTCCAAGAACACTAGGGTGCTGATTTTAGGAGCCATGGGGTCTCTTATATAGTGTGGCAAAACTAGGGTTACACCATGTAAACCCTAATGTGCATGACCTTCCATATCCCTTATGCTCCATGGGTTTAAACCTCCATGGATCATCCATGGGTTGTCACATGGGTTTAGCCCAACATAAGGAATCATGGATCATTGGCCCACACCATAAGAATGAATGATTTACCAAATCAACCCCTTATATTTAATTAGTCTCTTTTGATCACTAAATTAATTCCAAATTAATTCTTGATCAATACTAATTAAATAGTATGATTTCATATTAATATATTAGAACTTATAATATATTAATAAATCATGTATATCCTCTTCTCAAAAGCCCATCCTTACAATTATTCTGGTGCCATGCAACCCAAATGGATGACGCTACTCTCGGGTCAAGTACATACCAATTATAGTTATTGGCTTAGACACTATATCCAACACATCCTTCTTTTTAATTTTTTTCTCCAACCTCTGGATTTGGTTCTCATGTCGGACATGGGTTTGCTTGATCGGTTCATTGGTCAAACTGATCATGTCTTTGGGGATTTGATCTTGGTAGAAGCGGTGTCGATGTGGTGATCCAGGCTGGAGTTGTATTTCTACTCAACTTCTTCCAAAGTATGTTTAAAACGTAGGGAGATAATCTGATTGATTTGTTCTTCCATTTCTACTTCGGAGGGCCCAACTTGCTTCATCTCGGACAAAGACTTGATAATGACATCAGACTTGGAATCGAGGCTTGAGACTTTGACATCAATTTGGGAATCTAACTTTGTCACAGTTTTGTCGTGCGATTCTACCTTGGGGACAGTTGCATCAATGTTGTCTTGGAGTTCAAACATGGCGAATGGATCAGCTATGTTCTCATCTAATGATCCAGTGTTCGAGGTGGAACTCTTAGACTTTTCTATATCAACATTTTTGTTGATAGGAGGTTCGGAAAGAGTTGGCTGATTTTTTGTTTGATTTTCTTTGGGAGGATTTGCTTCTGTTTCAACTCCAAGCATTTCCTGGACTAGGTCATCTATCTGTATTTCTTCATCAACATGCTCCGATGAAGATGACGTCAGTCCGAAATCATAAATAGGTCTTGATGATGAAGGCTTTTGCAATGAATGAAATAAGGATAGGATCGGAGGAGTTCCAACAGATGTGTTGTCTTCATCGAACATGAACTTCATGGAAATTTGTTCTTCTGGATGAGGATGAAAAGCATCAAAATGAGGAGACTTCGGAGGATTTTCCGAGATGATGGTGGTTTGATGAGCTTCTCCTGATGCAATTCTTGATCCGTGACCTCATATGTGGGATCAATAAATGTCTGGTTGCTCTGAATGGCTCGATTTCTCATGGAGATGAGAGTTGATTCAGCTTGAGAACGAGTGAGCTCTAGATGTCTCGTGTGAGCTTTTTTGACAAAATCAATCCAAATTGCATCGTTAGAGGCTGGGCGTCCTTTACCTGAGCTAGGTACCAGACTAGTTGTGGCTCTTGAAGTTGGTGGGACAACCCCAGCATCAGAGAGCTTAGGATCCGAGGCATGGCCTCTGATCGTGCTTGTGTGGAAGAAAGAGGGATTTACGAGATGACTTGTGAGTATGTTCCAGGGGTGCAAGGAACTCTTTTCAACACCAACACCACCTTTTTGGGAAGGTGAGGGTGGATCATTTGGTGACTCCCTGTGTGTGTGTGTGTGCATGTTATATTGAAGCTCAGAAGGGTACTTCAGAAGAGTGGCGTGGGGGTAAATGGATGACCAGACTCAGTCGAAATGTCATTAAGTGATTCTTGTTGAGAGAAAGCATCAAATATGGACCTCTTTTTGGTTTTAGGTTTGGTAGGAGATGTTTTGCATTTAGCTTCCTTCTTTTTCTTGCCACCAGTCGAGACTAATTTGACAACATCCGAGGGTTGTTCAACAGAGACTGGAGCAGACTATGTTGGGTCATACACAGTCGAAGTCTCTAAATGATATTTCATTAAAAGAGACTTAGATGGAAGAGTGGCCAACATGTGTTGTGGCAGTCTATGTATGGGTATGAAAGATGATTGATTCGGAAGTCTATATGTCTTTGTAGCTTTAAAGGAAAGAAACACCTCTTGCAGTTCTATGTTAATCGGAATGGGCTCTTGCCTCTCTCGGTAGAGTTGCTGAAGTGTAAGAGCCTAGAACCGCGGACTAGAAATTTTGTGTGGCTTTCTCTTCACGGAAAACTTCTGAAAGTCTTGCCATAGGACCTCAGTTAAATCAGCGACGTTTGTCCTCCCTAAGTAGATGTTATAAACGACATAGAGCCAGTCTTTGCTCACTATATCAGTACCTCCATTTTTGCCTGAAAGACCTCGAAGAATGAGGTGCATGAGTACTGTCCAAAGGCCAAGAACAGATGATTTCTTGAATTTCTTGGCCTTAAACTCTTCTGTATACCTGATTTCATTAAGGAACGTCTAAAACTCGTCAGTAATTGGTTCTTACACTATAAACCCTTGGGATTTTCTGGTATTCCAGTCTCCTTGAGGAAGGTTTGTTTTGACACAGGAACAATGCGATCTCGTGTGATTTTTGTTTCCAGAACTCCATCTTGGATCTTGATCCTCTCGAAGGAAGTATGAAGGATTCGAAGAGACATTTGGGGATTTGGGGATTTAGTGAGAGGAATGGCGATAGGATGGCATGATATGAACTCAATCATCAATCTTATGGATTTGTCATAATCCATTGGATCAAGAGAGATAAGTTGTGTGGTTTCGTGAAGAATGGGTTCAGTTGACGAAGATGAGGCAGAATCTTTTGAGGATTTCTTCTTTGGAACTGATTTTGAAATTTCTGGGGCATTTTGAGAAGAGGCCATTGTTGCAGGTTAAGAGTTCAAAGAACAGGTTTGTAGAGAGAATATTGTAGAAGAAGGTGATAAGAGTGTAAAAGAGGAACAATTGAGATTTGGAATCCTTATATAGTTTGGATATTCGGTTCAGGTTGTGAAAAGGTGTAATGATTATACCTAATTGGTAAATGGATCGTATTAAATGTGATGCCAAAAATGGCATGCATTTGACGTGCAAGGACAAAATATGTGATGGCAATACGTGCGAAATTGAAAATTGTCGTTTCAATTGAGGTGATGTGCACTTTATCGAGACGTGTGCAAAAAGCGCGATTATTTAGGATTAAAGGATAATCATTAAAAATAACCATAAAGTCATTTAAGAAAACATTTCGGAAAAAAAATTAATGAAATAAACCTTTGAAAGTCTCTTTGAAATGGGTGATCTTGGAACAAGGAAGTTCCGAGATAGATTGTCATAAGATGCTTCGAGGAGAAAATGAGAACACTTGTACATGATATAGAGTTCGAGATTGAACATAATCAGACTTAATATCAGAGGTAAAATGATGAAGATCTTAGAGGATATTTTTTAAACAGATTTGAGATTCCAAGACATGAAGAGTCAGAGCTCGAACAGAGGTAAGAGGTGAATGCACATTACCATTTCGGATTTGAATTCCGAGGTGAACTTCATAACATACTTTAAGATAGATTTTGTGGCGAGATCAAGGCAAAATACCAATGTGACTATATTGTTCATGAAATTCAAAGAATAAGGAAAGCTGGAAAACTTAAAACTAGAGGAAGAGGTTAGACAAAAAAAACACATAAAACGATCCTATTTATTCCGAGGAAATGAATCTGAGATGAAAAAGATTTTGACTTCGGAGTTAATTCACTTTCTGATGTTTCCAATAAAGATTACAAGCCTCTTTGAAGAATTGAGGATCAGGCAACACCATACCCATTTTGTTCAGAAACCCATTGGATTTGGTTTCGTCTAATGCCTTAGTAAAGACATCAGCAATTTCATCGTCAGATGGAACAAAAATAAGTTCAATGTTTCCTTTTAAAATACAATCTATAATAAATTGTTACCGAATATCGATGTGCTTTTTCATGGGGTGCTGAATTAGATTTTGAGAAATCGCAATGGCACTTTTAGAATCACAATAGATTGTTATTTGTTAAAATCGATAACCATAGTCCAAAAGCTGAGATTTCATCCAAAGAAATTGAGAAGTGCAACTAGCAGCAACAATGTATTCCGATTCGGCTGTTGAAAGAGCAATGCAATTATGTTTCTTAGATGACTAGCTAACCAACTCCTACCCAAAAAATGACAGCCACCATAGGTTTTTTTTCTATACAATTGAAGACCACCATAGTTTGAATCGGAATATGCTTAAAGGAGAAAAGTCTCATTTGTTGGATACAATATTTCGAGACTCTTTACACCTTTGAGGTATCAGAATATTTGCTTAACCACCAAAAGATGAGACATCTTTGGATTGACCAGAAATCTGGCACACATGCATGTAGAGAACATGATATCCGAACGACTTGTTGTTAGGTAGAGTAGCGATCCAATCATTCCCCTATACTTCTTTTCATCGACAACAACACCTGATGGTTCCAAGAAGATCTTGTGTCTGAGAACCATAGGAACCTTTGTAAAGGCACAGATGTCTACTAAATATTTATTGAGAAGCTCAAAAATGTATTTTTCTTGGTGAATAAAGATTCCTATGTTGGTTTGCTTTACTTGGAGATCGAGGAAGAAACTTAATTTACGACTCATTCTCATTTGGAATCGACTAACCATTAATCTGGAAAAATCAACAACCATTGATGAATATGTAGATCCAAAAATGATATTGTCAACGTAGATTTGGACTAGCATGAGATGTTTTCCATTTGATATTCGGAATAGGGTAGGATCGACAATTCCTCTTTGAAAACCAGAACGTTTGACAAAGTCGGTCAGAGTCTCATACCAGGCGCGAGGAGCTTTCTTGATATGCACTTCAATATCTAGTTCACCATTAAGAAAAGCACTTTTAACGTCAATTTGGTAAAATTTAAAGTCTTTATGAGCTACATAAGCAAGAAAGATTATGATGACCTGAAGAAGAGCAACAGGAGCAAAGGTTTCTTCATAATCAAGTCCTTCAATCTGAGTGAATCCTTTGGCCACGAATCTTGCTTTGTTTCAGATGATAACTCCAGCATCGTCCAGCTTGTTTCGGAAAACCCATCTCATACCAACAATATGGTAATCCTGAGGAAGAGGGACGGGAGTCCACACTTCATTTCTATCAAATTCTGCTAACCCTTCTTGCATGGTTGTAATCCAGTCAACATGTTCTAATGATTCCTTGACGAATTTTGGTTCAACCGTCGAGATAAATGCCGAGAAATGACATTCGTTTTGGATGTTAGTAGCAGAGCGAGTTTGAACACCAGCGTTGAGATTTCCTATAAGTTGGTTTGGATGATGATCCTTTGTCCATATATGAAATCTCGGAAGCTCTTGTGCAGTGGATGATCCGACATCAACAACTAGGTTATGTTGCTCCTCATGAACAATTTGAATTTGAGGATATGCTCCCCCTAAATTTCTAAACTAGAGATATCTACATCGTCTTTGTTCAGAAAGTCAAAGAAGTTGGCATCACCTTCGTTATTGTTTGGAATAGGATTGAATTCGGCGAATTGATTTGCTGCATACATTTGATTTAAGAGAGGGAAGACCATTCTCCCCCTCAACCTCAGAATGTTGAATTGGATCAGAATCAAATACAGGAAGAGTGGGTGTCACACTAGAATCATTTTGGGAAAATGGAGATGCAGTTGATGAGGACGGTCTTGATCGATATTACGAATCAAGAGTTGTTTCTTATGGTTCGAACAGGGTTTCATAGTCAACTTCATGGATAATTTGAGGATTTGGACATCCTAGCAATGGAGCATCAGACTCCATGATGTGGGTTATGACATAGGTTGGGCAAGAATTCTGAATATAGTTATCATCGACAGTGACATCAAAACTTTCTTCAAGAATACGAGTTCTACGATTCAGAACTCGGTATGCTTTGGATTTTGCTGAGTATCCTAAGAAGATTGCTTCATCGGCTTTGGGTTGAAATTTCGTGAGTTGATCATGATTGTTTTTGATAAAGCACCTGCAGATAAAGACATAGGAATGAGATACCCAGCTTGTGACCATTCATGGCTTCATACGGTGTCATGTTGAGGCGTAGATTAATGATGCTTTGATTTTGAGTGAAGTAGGCAGAGGAAACAGCTTCAGCCCAAAGTGTGACATCCCCAAAATCTCGGCCAGAAAAGATCGATTTTCATTTATGCTTTTAAAATAATTTCAGAGTAAATCCTTTTGATTTGAAAGAGTTGCAGAATTTGTTCCCAAAAACAAAACGTGATAAAATAATATTTACCAAAGCATTTCATAAAGAAATGTATTTTCATTATATAATCAAAACTCGGGATGTCATGTTCCGATATAGTCCATAATGCATAAACGATAATGTTGGGTTGAAGATTGTTTTGTTGTTGCGTCTTTTGGGCTCGTTAGATTAGCCATGTACACTCCGGTTTGGGCCTGTCCAACCGAGAGCCTTTTATGTATTGTATATAAGTTAATGCTTGCATGCATATTAGGTTAACGAGATAGAGATTATCGATATAGCGATTCAAACAGAGTACAACAGTTTTCTTTAATCGTTCTTGTAATCTTCTAATCCTCTACAGTTGATGTTCTTAATCGAGCTCTTCTGAGGATTTTGTTTAATCATTCGACACGTTTGATTCAAGTTTTCTTGTTCTTATTGTTGCGTTCTTACTGTTTTATATTCATATACTTGTTCAAGATCTAATCGATCTTCATAGATTAAAAGTTATTTTAATCTCATCAATTGGTATCAGAGCAGGAGGCTGTGTAATCGATACACATCTTTTCTGTGAAAAAGATTTCCATTAGGGTTTTCCGCAATCATCGATATTTATTGAGCCGTCATCTTAATTGACGTATCTTAATATTTATTGTTTTGCCCTAATCTGCTTTATTACAAGTCTGATCTTTGAACAGGTTTTTACGATCATAATGGACGCGACGCAATCAAACCCTATTAATATTTCTAACAGCATCGGTTCGACGAAAAAGATTCCAATCTTATACACCCATGACTATGAAGTATGGGCGCATCACTTTGAAGACTACGTGATTGGATCGGAGGATAATGGGTACCTCATATGGGAAGCCATCATCAATGGACCGTTTTCTTATTCTGCTACGTCTAGAATCATTAAAACACAAAAGGAGTACAATGATCTGCTAAAGAACGTGAAAGACATTGCACAAGATGAAAAAGACAAATTCCAGTGCAATATTAAGGCGTTAAGGTTGATCAGATTCGCCCTTCAGTCCGACACATTCAAACTAGTCAGCTCATGTACTACGGCGAAGGAAGTATGGGATAGACTTCGCGAACTGTATTCCACAGACGAAGATCTTGAACATTCTATCCAAACCTTGCTTCTATCTGAGTTTGGAGAATTCAGGCAAGGGGCCGAAGAAACGGTGACCCAGACGTTTGATCGCTTCAATCATCTTCTCAGCAAGATGATCAAACACGAAATTGAAAGGAAGCTTATCGAACAGAAGGTTACTTTCTTGAACGGACTGAGGTCTGAGTGGAGAGCAGTGGTTTCCACAGTCAAAGCCCATGAGCAGTTTAAATCATACTCTTTGGCGAAACTGGTGGGTATTCTAAAGTCCCAAGAGAAGATTGTGGTACAAGAGAAGAACGTTGTTTCTAGTCTTGGTTCGTTGGCCCTCTTATCTAAAAGTAAAGCTGTGATGGAGGATGAAGAGCTCAACTTGGAGGAATATGACCTCACGTCTGAGGAATATGCCATGATGGTGTCCAATCCTAAGAGGTTCATAAAGAAGAGATTCCCCAGCAACAAAAATCGAAACTGGCAGGGGAGTTACAGCTTTGAAAACGTGAACAATGAACCGAAGGCTGAGGAGCTCAAGAAGGAACCGAAGGCAGATGGCGATTCCGCAGTAAGCTGTTTCTACTGTGGTGGCAAGAACCACTATGCTAAGGACTATGTTCTTAAGAAGATGGCTGAAAAGGACGATGGAAATCATGAGGAAGCCGTGTTGCAGAAGAGACTGGATGAGTTGAGAAAGAAGAAGTCTACCGCTAACCCTTCTATTAATGCTCTTATTGTGCAGGGTTCGGTTAATGACGATGAGTTCGGTAGCACAGAAGTTTGGTCTACCGACTCAGAAGACGAAGAAGTAAGGAAGCCTACACATGGAAAGGCGTATGAGGCTAAGGAGGAAAGCAGTGGAGGAAAATGCTTCATGGTGACTGACGTATCTCAAATGAGGGGATACAACACTGATGGAGGAAGCGATGGACCGAAGGTACAGGAGGATATGTGCTTTACGGCCAAACCACTCAGCCAGCAGTTCAATGAGCTCGATGAATTGATAAAGAAGGTACAATCTGTTTTTATTTCATCTAAAGTACCACCATCCTCATATGAGAAAGAACTAAAAAATGTTAATACAAGAATTTCTCATTTAGATAGTAGCTTAACTCAAACTCGAGTCACCAATTCTAACCTGACTGATCAATTAAGCAGGGTGGCGTCGAAGAGTGAGGAGCGGCGAATGTGGATTGAGTTAAAAGAGTCGGAATTAGTTAAAGTCAAGGACGAAAACATTTATTTGCAAAGAGACAATTTAAAATTGTTGAAACAACGGAATGTTTTTTGTTTAATTGCTAAACGTCTGTAGTCTAATATTACTCAGCTTCACCTAGATTGTGAAATAGGCCAAAAGATCCATCGCATGATTTTGCCCTTCCTAGAGTTTAAGGAGGATGAAATCGATGCCGAAGCCTACAATTGTGAGAGTGTGATATCGTCTGATGATGTCAATCCAACCTACATGTATGGACTGGACAAAATTGAGTCCTTCATTAAATCCAAAGACCACAAGGACATGCTCAAAAATCTTTTGGACGAAAATGACAGACTTAAACTGAGAACCGAAACCATGCAAAAATTTGACTCTTTAAACGCCAATGTAAGTTCAGAAAACAAAATTGATGTTGAAAATGCATCTGAGCTTAACGAGGACGAAAACATGAGTGAAATTTCTGTAGAGGACACGGTTGACTGCTCAGAATTTGTTAAAAGCGAAACTGAAAACCACAAAAATCTAATTTCAGAAAATTATGTGGAGTTCGCTCGATTGTCCCAACAAAAGTCCCCGAAATTAGTAGAGAAAGCTATTGTGTATCAAAAGGTCAGGACCACTCCGAATCAGGTATACAAGGTGACTGGAGTAACCGAACATCAAACAGCTGAACTCACAGCTATTGTTAACGAAGACAATGTTGATGGCTGTGATGAGTACTTCTGGGAAGCTCCAATTGATAATGCAAACGAAACCGTTGGCTTGTCTGAAAGAACCTCTTGGATGAGCAAAGGAAGATACATCCCTGAACCATTGAACAAGCCGGATAATTTCAATGAGCCAAGTACCAGTGGTACGAAAGATATTCCTCAGGAGGATGATCGTTCAGCAAAAGAAGACATTCCTACTACTCCGTCAGTGCAAACTAGATCTTCTTCGGATATTCCCTTTGCTCCCTCGGCTCAAAGTAAAACTCCTGAAGTTCAAAAGGAACTAGCCAAGGAGACGACAAAAACGAAAGCGAACGTTCATCATCAACCCAAGCAGATGAGGAATAAGAAGATAGAAAGGAACCAAAGATACAGGAAAAACCTTTCTGAAAGGAAACAATTCTGGCACTCCCAGAATGCATATTACTCACACCAAGACAAGAATCTGAAGTATGAAAACAATCCTGTAAGAAAGCCTGAATGTTCCAACAACCGAAAGTCAAGGTTCGGTTCACAAGAAAATACCAACCGAAGGCAGAGGTTCGGTTCTGAAAAGGACTTCAACCGAAACCAAAGGTTCGGTTCCAAGAACAACTCCAACCGAACGCAGAGGTTCGGTTCTGAAGTCAAAAGAGAACAATACTCTAAGGTCAGTCCTTCCAATGATCAAAAGCAAAAAGATCACCTAGAGTCACTAGCCAGGAAGTCCTCTCCATCCAAAACCTCTCATTCTAACTCTTCTCGTTCTTCTAATTCTTCCACTTCCACCAATTCATCTCGATCTAGCTCTAAAGCTAATTCTGTCTGTTCTCAACAATCTCATTCATCCGCTGAACAAAAGGGAAAACAGAAGATCAATGAATCTAAACCTGAGTCCAAACCGAACACATCCCATCCTAATAAGATAAAAGTGTTTACTATTAAAAAGAAAGATGAAACAACTCTTATAAAACGAACATATCTAGTTGATATCTCTCTTACTGTTCCTGTTCCCATGAAAAGCTCACGTGGACCCAAGAAACTTTGGGTTCCTAAATCTGCTTAATTTTTGCAGGTTATAAGTGACGAGCAGTTCGACGAAGAATGGTATATCGACAGTGGCTGCTCACGTCACATGACTGGGAGGAAAGAGGAGCTCAGGGAATACAGATCTCTTGCAAATGGTGGCAACGTCAAATTTGGAAATAATTCTTTCGGCACCATAAAGGGATACGGGATGATAACGAATGGTGACTTTACAATAAGGAAGGTTGCTTATGTGGATGGACTCCAACACAACCTCATCAGTGTATCTCAGCTTGTTGGAGGTACAGGTCTCAAAGTCTCATTCGATGATGAAGGTTCTGAAATCATAGAGAAAAAGACAAAGAAAGTGATTCTAAAGTCAGATCGAAAGGGTGAAATGTTTCCTCTGAACATGAAACACATCAAAGGAAACCCAGCCATATGCCTGTTATCTAAAGCTCAATCTGACGAAAGCTGGTTGTGGCACCGAAGACTCTCTCATCTCATCTTCAAAGATATCAACCGTCTTGTCACTGGAGGTCATGTTAGGGGTCTTCCATTGCTCAAGTTCGACAGAGAGCATTTGTGTGCTGCATGCAAAATGGGAAAGCAGAGTCGTCAAAGTCACCCATCTGTAATCAACACAAAAGTTGTTGAACCACTTGAATTGCTTCATATCGATTTGTGTGGTCCTTCATCTATCGAAAGCATTGGTGGTAGCAAGTGTATTCTTGTTATTGTTGATGACTTTTCACGATTTACATGGGTGTTCTTTCTAAAGCTCAAATCTGAAGCGACTCAAAAGCTGAAAGTGTTTATCAAGAAAATTGAAGTCCAGCTCAAGAAGATCGTTCGCAACATCAGAAGCGACAACGGTCTTGAATTCAAAAACAAGGAGTTTGAAGAGTTTCTTGCAGAAAAGGGAATTAGTCACAATTTCTCAGCTCCCTACACACCACAATAGAACGGAATAGTCGAAAGGCGAAACCGGTCTTTGTGTGAAGCTGCCCGAACAATGCTAAGTTTCGCTTCTTTACCTCTTTATTTTTGGGCTGACGCTATTTCTGCTGCTTGTTTTACTCAGAACAGGTCCTATCTCAATAAGCGATTCACGCTCACACCATATGAGATAATAAACAACAGAAAGCCCAATGTGAAATTTTTCCATGTGTTTGGCTCAAGGTGTTTCATCTTTAACTCTAAAGAACACCGCAACAAGTTTGAGGTCAAAGCCGATGAGGGAATCTTTTTGGGTTACTCACTCACATCCAAGGCGTACAGGGTCCTAAACAAACGTTCAAGAAGGATTGAAGAGACATACTATGTGACCTTTGACGATAGCTATGTCAAGAAACTACAGGCCATAGAAGACACTGCCGGGGAAATCTTTCCTCAAACTGGCCAAGTCACAGTCTCGATCGCCAATTTATACGAGAAATTTCTGGAACTCTTTGACGAACCGGAAAAAGCTTCTCTCTCAGAAGCAGGTGCAGCTGACAACAAAGTTGATCATATGAAGCAGATTGTCGACGATGCTGCAAGAAGAATGCATGAAGGAGAATCGCCCACTAATGAATCTCCATCTAACAATGCTTCAGTCGAGGGGGAGCCAAGTTCTCATGTCGAGGGGGAGCCAAGCTCACAAGTCCAGGGGGAGCCAAACTCTACAACTTCAACCGAAGGTCCTTCACCAACCGAAGGTGCCTCTCCAACCGAAGATGCCCCTCCAAACGAAGGTGCTTCAACGCCTGAAAGTCCAGCACCACAAGAAACCCCTGAACCTCATGTTTCTCAAGACTCATCAATTGAGAGGGAGCATGATGATATGACGCTTGATTACGATAGCCAATCTGAGCCAGAAGAAATGATCGACGCTGAACTAGACCCAACCTTTGATCCGAATTACCCTCCTCTTACCAAATGGACCAGAGATCATCCTATCTCTCAAGTAGTTGGTGATGTATCTGAAAAGGTTCTGACCCGATCTCAACTGAAGGCAAAACAGACATCCTTATTTTCAAAGGTTGAGTTTTGTATGTTTAACTCATTCGTATCAAAAGTTGAACCGAAGACAGTGAACACTGCCCTCAATCACTCTGATTGGGTTCAAGCAATGCAAGACGAACTGAACGAGTTCGAAAGGAACAAAGTCTGGCGCCTCATTCCAACTCCTCCAGATGCTTCGGTTGTTGGTCTCAAATGGGTTTTTAGGAACAAAATGGACAAGGAAGGTAATGTCATAAGGAACAAGGCTCGTCTGGTGGTCAAGGGATACTGTCAGGAAGAAGGAATAGATTACGAAGAGACGTTCGCTCCAGTAGCTAGGCTAGAATCTGTTAGAATATTTCTGGCCTATGCTGCTCACAAAAACTTTGAGGTTTTCCAAATGGACGTCAAGTGTGCATTTCTCAATGGAGAACTCGAAGAAACTGTGTATGTGGAGCAACCTCCTGGGTTCGTGAACGAAAAGTATCCAAATCATTGCTATATTCTGGATAAAGCTGTGTACAGCCTCAAACAAGCTCCGAGAGCCTGGTATGAAACGCTTACAAATTTTTTAAAGATGTCTAAATTCAAACAAGGTTCGGTTGACCCAACCTTCTTTCGCAAAAAGGAAGGTAACCACCTTATGATAGTTCAAATTTATGTCGATGACATCATCTTTGGCTCCACGAATCCCAGCTTAACAGCTGAATTCAGAAAGTTGATGGAGACTAAGTTTGAAATGAGCTCAATGGGTCCTATTAATTTTTTCCTTGGTTTAAACATAAGACAGGGACCCGAAGGCATCTTTATAAATCAGGAAGCTTACATGAAGACTCTCCTAGTGAAGTTTGGCATGATGGGAGACTCAAAAGTCAAAGTCCCAATGGCATTCGGCACCAAGCTTACCCCATCTCTAGACAAACCGGCTGTCGATATCACGCTCTATCGTCAAATGATAGGCTCACTGATGTATCTAACTGCTAGCAGGCCTGATATCATGTTTTCTGTGTGTTATTGTGCTCGATTTCAGGCTAACCCACGCGAACCTCACATGCTGGCAGTGAAGAACATCCTACGCTATCTCAAGCGAACCACCTCCTTAGGTCTATGGTATCCATCCAACTCAGGCTTCTTCGTTCAAGCCTATTCTGATGCTGACCTTGGAGGATGTGGACTCGACAGAAAAAGCACAACTGGTGGCTGTCAATTCCTTGACGGGAAGTTGGTCAGCTGGCAATCCAAGAAACAAACGTGTGTGTCGCTGTCTACTGCCGAAGCGGAATACATTGCTGCTGCATCCTGCACATCACAAGTGATTTGGATCCAGAGTCAACTTCGAGACTATGGACTCAATATGAAGAAGATCCCACTATATTGTGACTCTGAAAGTGCAATTAGGATCTGTCATAACCCAGTGCAACACTCGAAAACCAAACACATAGCACTGAGGTATCACTTCATCAAAGATCATGTGGAAGATGGAAATGTCGAAGTTCACTTCGTAAGAACCACTGATCAACTGGCTGACGTCTTTACCAAAGCTCTTCCAGAAGCATCATTCAATAAGATATTGCAAGGGCTAGGTATGATGGAATCAGAGTCAGTACCTCACACTACCTCTCAACCTCAAACGTAAGAAGCGAAACCAACTGAACGTTCGGGTTCGGTTCAACCATCTGACTCGCTCATTACTTCAAAGGTAGTTTTTCTGTGTTGTATATTTTTTGTACAAAATTTGTTTTTCTTTGCGTAAAAAGTTTTTCCAAATTGCATGTCTAAACTCCTTGGTTTCTTAAAATTTTCCAAAACCGAAACCTGCAAAAGGTTCGGGTTCGGTTTTCCAAAACTTTGCTGAACCGAAACCAACCGAAGGTTCGGGTTCGGTTTTTCAAAATTTTCCTGAACCGAAACCAACCGAACGGTCGGGTTCGGTTTTTCAAAATTCTCTGGAACCGAGACCAACCGAACGTTCGGGTTCGGTTTTTCAATTTTTTTTTCTCCCAAGTTTTTTTTAAGTCGTATTTTCTTTCTAACTTTTTTATTTTTATTATTTTTTTATTTTTATTTTAAATTTCAAAATTTCAAAAACTCCAAAAATATTTTTTTTTGTGCTCATTCGTTTATGGGGATATATTTGATGACTTACTTAAGTGTCCCTAGAAGCATGCTGCTGTATGTGTCCCAACCCTCATAAGATTTTGAATAATAGCTTTCATGACCTGGTGTACACAAACCTTGTCTTCCCAATAAGGCTAACACATTTATTCTAATCGTGAGCTACCTCACTCTCTTCTCACATGAGTTAAGAGTTTCCTGCTTGGTCCTTATTTTCGCAGCAGAGGTACTATGTTTTCTTACACCATCCCCATTACACTTCTCCATTACATTCGTTTCATCAACGTAACCCTTGAGACTCTCAGAAACTACCACTGAGGTTTATGGTTACACAACATCTATGTTTATGATCTTAGTTTCGTGCCACTACGAGCTGAGTGAAACCCAAAATTCAACACCAACGAATTGACGGTGACCAATTAATTTGATCAAGTTTTCACCAATGAATTGACGAATGTACCTTTATGAAATCTCAAATTTTCTTTTGCGTGATTCCCATGAAATTGTTACACACCATAACATTTCTTCCCAAGGGATCCAGTTTTAAATTCTTATCTGAGATTTTATATTAATGCAAGCCAATACAAAATCAATTTCTACCTACTTGTTCAACAGACTACACCGGTCTCACAAGTACTTTGTTCACTTTCTTTCTAATAGAATTGATGAATCAAAGCGAAACCACCCTTAATTAGCCTAATTAAAAGAAGCCTTTCAACATTTATTAATAAATGTTTGATCGTAATTCAACGGGATTCCACACTAACACTTTGAGGTCTCTCTTGACCTTGAAGGAAGAGATTCGTGCCCGGAATCATCAGTTTCGTGTCATTATTGACATCACAGAATATCCTTAAAAGAGTTGCTTTATTTCCTTTTCTTTTACACTCTTTGCACGAAAATCCTTGATTTTCCAAAATTCCGTTACTAATTATTTACAGGCTGGATTATTACTGGATGGTTAATAATGAAGTTGTGGTCAAAAAATATCCACGTGGGTCATTAATACTACAATGCCGTTTAAAAGGGATAAGACGAAAGGTTGCTGACTCGGCGGGAGTTAAATGGATAAAAATTCAAACGACGGTAAAAAGGAGGGCGCGTGAATTTGAAACGGCCGCGCTTTTTCTGACACTTAAGGACGCGTGTGCGATATTGAAGCGTCATCACTCTGGCATTAAAGGCGCGTGTGGAAATGGAAACGGTTCCTCTCTCTGAACCGGCGCTTATTGGGAGACGTAATCCTAGGAACCTGACACTCTCTCTCCTACGTGATCATCGCACGCCCCAACTGTGACCAATCAGTCACTCAAAAAACCCGTTTCGTATTTCCATAAGAGATTTGAAATGATTTCTCTCTCCTATCACCCACTATAAAAAGCCGTCTACACCACCTTTTACCTCTTTACTGCCTCCATAATTTCCAAAGCACAAATACTCCCAAACACTCTCCCGTTCATCTTCTTCTCCAAACCTGCAACAATGGCTGAATCTTCTTCTGTTCATGCAACTTCTCAGATTCTTCCCATCCGACCCCAGCAATGCCTAGTCATTGATCTTAACCCACTGGCGTATGATTCCTACATGTTGCCGGTCATAGAATGCCTCAAGTACTCCCAGCTTGCACCTGCACTGTCCATAATTGAAACTGTGCCTATGGTGGCTCTATCACAGGTCTACGTGACGGCTTACTACGACAAGGCCGTCGACCGGGTATTCTTTGAAGTGGCAGAACACAAGACTTCGATTTCTCGCCCCCGTTTCTGCACTATGCTAGGGTTTGCTGCTGACCCATCGCGAGTTCACCCGGAGACGATTCCGGTTGGGATGCTGTTCAGCATGTTTTACAACATGGGATACACAAAGGTTCTCACCTCTGTCGCCAAGTTCAAGAAGTCTTGTCTGCCGCCCCAGTGGAATGGTTTATTTACAGTTCTTTTCAAGGGCCTGTCAAAGAGGAGCTCAGGATCTGACGGTGCAAGTCGTCTTTTACTATCGATAATGTATGGGGTATACAATGGGATTAACCTGGACTATGGGTTTGTCCTATGGCAACAGCTCATTCAGAGCCTCTCTTCCTCATCCCGACACTCGGAGGTGTCGTTGGCCCGGTTCTGGATCTTGATTACAAGATGGGCCATGGACAAGTTCAATGTTCCAACTGCTGATGGTGCATCGATGTCTTCTGTTGGTACGTTCCATACCAAGAAGATAATCGTCTCAGATGCATCAAAATTTTCATTCATTGGCTCCATCTTGGAGTCGATGTATGCCGATGTGCCCTCCGACAGCAGACTGATCCGGACGATCAAGGAGTTTAGGCCAACTGGTCTGAGGGAACTGACACCGGACATGCTACGATCGATTCATGATGCCGACAAACCAGTGGCCAGGGGCAAAAAGGCAGAGAAAGGGAAGCAAGTGTCCAAAGCTCCAAAGGGACCTTCTCCCAAAAAGAGGAAACAACCGAAGGCTGCTTCATCCCCACAGCCGAAGAGAAGGAAGACCCAACAGAAGCGAAAGCTAGTTATTCCCTCCTCTTCAAGCGAATCTGAGGGTGGAAGTTCGGACTCTGAAGGATCTCAAGGAAACGAATCTCCTCAACGAGGCAACACACCACCTCGGTCCCCAACCCTAGAGATGGAACTTCATCAATCCCCAATTCCTTCACCTCCACCAACTATTCCTATTTCCATTCCCACCATAAACCCCACTATTCCCCCAACCTCATTCCCTATACGTCCACCCATATTCACCACATCAACCGAAACACCACCAGTTACCGAAACCCCTCCAGTAACCGAACCACCACAAACTCAAACACATACAACCGAACCTACCCATACACAACCACCACCCGAAACTAATCCAACACCCTCTCAACCTGAACCCACAAAACCCACAACACCCCCAGCTTCACCACCCCCTCCATCTCCAGAAGACGCCACCGATGGCGACGACCAATACCTTGGTGGTGATCACATAAACTTCGATTCGGTCTACTATAGTCCGTTTCAAGTTCAAAGTGACGAGGAGGATGATGCTCCAGTGACAAAGAAGCATCTCCGAGAGCTAAACGAGAAGGTTGATCTACTTCTCGCCTCCTCCACCAACCAGCAATCATCTCTTTCTGAAGCTGCCCTTCAGAAGATTGTTGACGCCTTCTCAAGGGCTCAACATGATTCGGTAGGCTCAACAACTGCTGCAATCGATGCCTCCACCCGAGCCTGTGAGGCTGCGACCGAAAAAGTCGATAAACTATTCACCGACGCTTCCGTCCTGCTGAAGTCCTTGCAGGAGAGCGCCGACGCCACTAAGACAACTCTGGAACCGATTGTTCAACAATTGGCCAAGTTTGTCTCAACGGAGTTGTCTTCGTTCGCTACACTCAGACAACATCTCAGCGACGACAACTCGGCACTTCGTGCCTCCATCGATGCCCGCCTGGCAAAGCTACAAGAGGATCTTGCAGCTGAAAATTCTCTGATGGACGTTCTGGCGAGTAAGACAACCGCCCTTAAGGTCAAGAGCACGCAACTCTCCAACTCACAAGCACAATTGGAAGCTCTTCGATCCGAAAGGGAGGTAATAAAGACGTGTGTTTCGGATGTCCACGCAGCGTTATCAAATATCCTGGAAGCACACGACCCCATCCTAAACCATTCGGTGAGGCATACCCTCGCTGAAAAACTCTCTCCGGCCATGGACCTTTTAAGCAAGATTGAAGGCCTACCGAGTTTCGTGTCCATTCCGAAACAAGGGGGAGATGAGAAGAAAGGATCGAAACCACCACCTTCCTCCAAAGCTACTCACACAACCGAACCACCTCCAACTGGTCATGCTTCGGGTTCGGGTGTGAAGAACAAGGGCAAAAACATAGCTGAGGGAGGAGATGAAGATGAAGATGAAGATGAAGACAAGGAGACCATTGCTGACATGTTAAAAAGAAAGAACAGTCGCAATGCTGAAGACGATGCCAGTCGTGTGGCGCGTGAGGCTGAAGAAGCCGAACGCAAGCAAAAAGAAGCCCACGATCTCCTTGAGAGCTGAAAGATGCTCTTCCCTGCCTGGACCAGGGATCGTATGATAAAAGAGGCCATAGAAACTCCAAGCATATTATGGCTCGAGCCGGTTATATCATTCGACTGCAACAACACTATCGATTCGCAGTTTGATATGCCGCTGACTCGAAAGGCGTTCATCTTCCACGCCTTCTCTAACATTTTTGAAGTCCCGCATCCGAACGATGAGCTTGACAGGGAGCTCATTGACTTCTACCTGGAGGCTGCTCGCCCTCAATACCTTACCTGGAGCGCCCAGAAGATTGTAAGCGTTCGTGTGCTGAAGCCTTATGCCGTGGGGAGATTCACAAACGTTAAGTTCAAGCTCATTCGTGGATCAGCAAGAACTGCTCATATTATCTCCCTGGCGGATCTGCCGAATCTGAATCCTCATGATTGGATTGTCTTATACAATATCCTTCTGACAAATGAAGCCGAATATGGTCCCATCATAGACCATGTCAAAAGGATGTTGTCCTGCTATATCATGGAGGTTGCCCTAATGGATCAGGAGGTTGCCACAGTGTTTAAGAAGAAACCGAAGATAGCACCTGTGGGATCGGCCAGTGATCTAAATCAAATGCAAATGGGCAAGATTGATCCGAGGCGAAACTCAGTAATGTTCACTAGAGCCGAAGGACAGAAATGTCTCTTCGCTTTATCTGACAAGCACCTTTACACCACAACTTGCTTGGAGCACGTCTTATCAATTATCAAGCGGTGTAAAGAGAATTCGGTTGATGACATCAAGTACTTCAATGATATGATCAATTGGTACATCAGGTTTAGACAGACCATCCTCTCCATAACCAAGTGTCTGTTTAACACCGTGAAGAAGAAGGTACCAGCTTCAGCTGCCGGCCCAAGTAAAAAGTGAAGGTCTCGCTCCAAATTGACGCAAAGGGGGAGATTGTTGGGTTGAAGATTGTTTTGTTGTTGCGTCTTTTGGGCTCGTTAGTTTAGCCATGTACACTCCGGTTTGGGCCTGTCCAACCGAGAGCCTTTTATGTATTGTATATAAGTTAATGCTTGCATTCATATTAGGTTAACGAGATAGAGATTATCGATATAGAGATTCAAACAGAGTACAACAGTTTTCTTTAATCGTTCTTGTAAACTTCTAATCCTCTACAGTTGATGTTCTTAATCGAGCTCTTCTGAGGATTTTGTTTAATCATTCGACACGTTTGATTCAAGTTTTCTTATTCTTATTGTTGCGTTCTTACTGTTTTATATTCATATACTTGTTCAAGATCTAATCGATCTTCATAGATTAAAAGTTATTTTAATCTCATCAGATAACATTACAAGTCATTCAACAAATATATACATATACAGACTTGTAAACAAAATAACTTGATGGTTCATCCATCCTATGCCCTTGTGCCACTACTTGTAATACAAATAAACTGAGTGGGTCAGGCTTGGGAGCCTGGTGATCATATAGGGTTTTCAACTCACAATAAATAATTATATTTAATTTCCACCAACCAACAATAACCCAATTACCCATTCCCGTTATTCTCACTTTACGTCCCTAAGACAACTAACATAAGGGACCTAGTCTAAGAATATTTCATCGGGGCGACAACACATGCTTCGGGGGTTCCTCAGCAATATAAGTCAAATAAGGCAACCATGAAGGGGGATGGAATACAGCGAATGAACACCCAAGTTCATTAACACCTACAGGTTATGAGCCTGCTAGCGTTCCACTGGACTGTCTAGAAAAGTCCGTGGTCGTCATCTAAATTCCGCTAGATGACTGGATCAAAACAACATCGAGGCCTCTCATCTGTTTATTACACACCAACTATCTACCAATGTTCTACCCAACATATTAGTAGATAAAATACACATTTTTATACATAGTTTCAAAACATGTATAGCATGCTCAATCAATACATTTTCCACATAACAGATGAGGCACACACACACATAACACGTATTTCATAGAGAAATAATCAGATATATAAGATAGAAGAAAGTGAATATACATTCACACACATAACAACAAAATATACACATAACACGTATTTCGTATAAAATACTTCATAATTATGCGTTAGAAGAAAGTAACTACACACTCACTTGATCAGAAGATTATCGGACAGCACTACGGCTTATAGAAGTAGTATTCTTCGGCAGATTTGGAAGATCTTCACAAAAAATCGAACTCCTCGTGGGCAGAGCTTCGGCTCGGGGATCGCAATTCTCGGGATATTGGGAGCGTAAAACTTCCTTCTTAACTTGGATATGAGATCTGGGGTGTCGGGATGGCTTCGGGGGTTTACATGCAGAGCTTCGGCACGAAAAAGAGAAGAATTGAACAAATATGCCCGGAACCCTCGCATCCTATTTATAGGAGGCTGAAGTCTCGCAGTACGCTGGGCGTACAGCCGTATGTTGGGCGTACACGTCCGAATTCGTCACTGCATGCGTCATCTGAAGAACTCGAGTGCGAGGCGTGTCATGCTTCGCTGTATGCGGGGCGTACGCTAGTACGCCGGGCGTACTTCGGATCAGATCGGTGACTCCTTCGGATATACATCCAAATTAAAAATTAATTTTAAATATTAATTATTTAATAAAATTCGGAAATTCATATCTTCTTCATACGAACTCCGTTTTCGACGTTCTTTATATCCAAGCGTAGGTGAGACTACGATCTACAACTTTCGTTTAGACTCTGTTGGCTAATTTTGACTTTATTTTTATTATTTATTTTTAGTAGGCCCGGACAGGAAAACTTCGTTATAAATTCATAACTTCTTCGTCCGACGTCCGTTCTCGCCTAACCTTTCATCGTTTCGCTACTAACAACGAGATCTTCGATTCTCATTTAGATTGTTTCGGCTAAAAACCGCTCGATCTCAAATCGAGTATTCGGGCTGCATACCGCTAAGTCGAAACTTCAGAAAATCATAACTTCCTTATACGAAGTCAGATTTGAGTGTTCTTTTTATGCACGCTCTCGGTTTAACGAACTCTACGACTTTCATTTAGATCACTAAGGCTAGAAATCACTCTATCTTAAATTCATATTTTACGTCATTCGGCGTCGTGCTGGTTCTGTCGCGAAACTTCGACATGTCATAACTTCTTCGTTATAACTCGGATTTTGGCATTCCTTATATCTCCGGAATCCTTGTTTTGACCACTACAACTTTATGTAAAGATACCGGGCTTATCTCACACTTCAATTTTGACGCTTAGTTTTATCATTTATTAATTATATCTTTATAATTAAGTAATAAGCACACAATTACACATAATTCACATAATACTCAAATATTTCATCATTAATACTTCAGAAAGAGTTACAAGGGTTAACCTAGACTATTACATCAATGAAAATGACTAGCCTGGAAACGCGGGCATTACAATTCTCTCCCCCTTAGGATGATTCCGTCCCCGGAATCACACATCAACAAGCAAATGCGGGTAGCGACTCAACATGTCACTCTCTGTTTCCCAAGTGAGATTTGGCCCATTCAAATGTTTCCAACGAACAAGCACTAATTCGACCATCTTGCGTCGAAGCTTCTTAGTCTTTCGGTCAACAATTGCCTCAGGTTCTTCAATTAACCTCTTGTTTTCATCAATTCTCAATTCATAAATTGGAATTATGTCAGGAACTTCTCCCGTGAACTTCCTCAAATAACACACTTGAAAAGTGTTATGAATTCCGTTCAGTTCTTTGGGGTAATTCGAGCTTGTAAGCTTGGTTCCCAATCCTCTGAAGAACTTTAAACGGTCCAATAAACCTTGGACTCAACTTCCCCCTTTTACCAAATCTTATAAGTCCCTTCCACGGTGAGACTTTAAGCAAAACCGAATCTCCAACTTCGAAGGTCATCGGCCTTCGCTTCTTGTCAGCATAACTCTTTTGACGATCTTGAGCTGCTAACATTCTTTCCCTGATCACTTTCAACTTCTCAGCAGTCTGATGGACCATCTCGGGTCCCATGACCTGCTTTTCCCCAGCCTCAAGCCAACAAGACGGCATACGACACTTCTGTCCGTACAAAGCTTGATAAGGTGCCATCTTTATGCTCGAATGGAAACTATTATTGTAGGAAAATTCTACCAAAGGTAAATGTTCATCCCAGTTACCTAGGAATTCCAGGGTCCATGCTCTTAGCATATCTTCAAGTGTTTGTATTGCTCTTTCACTCTGACCATCAATCTACGGATGGTAAGCTGTACTTAAACACAACTTGGTACCCATTTCCTCTTGTAGACTTTTCCAAAACCATGAGGTGAAATGGCTGTCATGATCCGACACAATCGTTAACGGAACACCTGAAGCCTCACAATTTCCTTCACGTAAGAACTTGCAAGCTTTTCCATAGACCGTTTCTCATTGGCTGCTATGAAATGCGCACTCTTAGTGAATTGATCAACGACCACCCAAATCATGTCGTGACCATTCTTTGTTCGGGGTAGTTTAGTGACAAAATCCATAGCAATGTCTTCCCATTTACCCATAGGCACGGGTAAAGGTTCTAAACTCCCATATCGTTTCTGATGTTGTGTCTTGACTCTCGCACAAGTCACACACTCGGCCACATACCTTGCAACATCAAGCTTCATCGTCGGCCACCAGTAGTAGGGTTTCAGGTACCTATACATTTTAGTGCTACCTGGATGAATCGAGTACATGGTCTGGTGAGCTTCTTCCATCAGAAGATCTCTTATCCCTCCGGACTTAGGTACCCAAATCCGACCTTGGAACACCTTCAGTCCATGACCGTTTGTATCAAACACCAACAATTTTCCCAACCGTTCCTCCTTTCGGTCATTTTTCTCAGAAGCTTCCTCTTGAGCTTTCTTTATACTTTCCACAATTGTCGAGACAACTTCAATTCTCAACGCTCTTGGCCTCTTCCTTTCAATATTGACTTTCCGACTGAGAGCATCAGCAACAATATTAGCTTTACCAGGGTGGTAAAGTATCTCACAATCGTAGTCCTTGAGTAACTCTAGCTAGCGTCATTGCCTCATATTTAACTCTTTCTGATTGTAGAAATATTGGAGACTCTTATGATCAGTGAAAAGTTTATACTTCGTGCCATAGAGGTAATGCATCCATATTTTCAGAGCGAAAACTATCGCTGCTAACTCCAAATCATGAGTCGGGTAATTCTTTTCATGCTCCTTTAACTGTCGAGACGGATATGCTATCACCTTTTCTCTTTGGGTCAAAACACAACCCAATCCAACACCAGACGCATCGCTATAAACAACGAAGTCTTCAACTCCATCGGGTAGAGAAAGTATCGGTGCCTCGCATAGCTTCTCGAATGCTTCTTTATGCTTATCATTCCAAGCATAAGTAGCTCCTTTGTGGGTCAAAGCTGCTAATGGAGTAGCAATCGAAGAAAAGCCTTGGATAAACCTTCAGTAATACCCGGCTAATCCTAAAAAGCTTCGGATCTCCGTGGGAATTTTCGGCTGTTCCCACTTCATTACAGCTCCAATCTTTGCTGGATCAACCATTATCCCTTCTCGGTTGACCACGTGACCCAAGAATTGGACTTCACGAATCCAAAAATCACATTTAGAGAACTTTGCATACAACTTCTCCTTCTTCAAGACTTCTAACACTTCTCGCAAGTGACTGCTATGCTCCTATTGGCTTTTCGAATAAATTAGAATGTCGTCTATGAACACTATCACAGATTTATCAAGGAACGGATTACAAACCTTATTCATCAAATCCATGAACGCTGCCGGAGCATTGGTCAGTCCAAACGACATAACCAAGAACTCGTAGTGTCCATATCTAGTTCTGAATGCAGTCTTCTCGATATCTTGCTCTCTTACTTTTAGCTGATGATATCCTGACCTTAGATCGATCTTCGAGAAATAGTTCGAACCTTGCAATTGATCAAAAAGGCCATCAATCCTTGGCAACAGATATCTATTCTTTATTGTTGCCTTGTTCAGCTCTCTGTAATCAATGCACATTCTCATACTTCCATCTTTCTTCTTCACAAATAACACCGGAGCTCCCCAGGGTGAAGAACTAGGTCTAATGAAACCTTTGTCCAATAACTCCTGAAGTTGCATCATCAGCTCCTTCATCTCCGTCGGTGCTAATCGATACGGTGCTTTTGCTATTGGCATGGTTCCTGGTAACAAGTCTATTCTGAACTCTACTTGTCTATCAGGCGGTAATCCGGGAAAATCTTCGGGAAATACTTCCGGATAATCACACACCACTGGAATACTCTGCATCACCTTCTTTTCCTTCTTAGCATCGATCACGAATGCTAAATATGATGTACATCCCTTGGTCAAACACTTACTGGCTTTCATTAGGGAAATGATTCCAGAATTTACTCGCCGTTTGTCCCGGTACACCATAAATGAATCTTTCCCAGGCAGGTTTACTTTAACTATCTTCTTCTTGCATAAAATTTCGGCATCATTGGCGCTAAGCCAATCCATTTCCAAAACGATGTTCAAACCATTAAGTTCGATAGGCAATAATCCCTCGTGAAACTTATTCCCATTAAGGTCGATTAAGATGTTTTTCATATGATGGATAACAGGTACAAACTTGCCACTAGCAACTTTGACTAATAAAGCATCATCTAGTCTATCAACAGGCAAAGCTAGTTTTCTACCAAACTCGTGCGAAATAAATGAGTAGTTGGCTCCAGAATCAAACAAAATTTGAGCAGGTAATTCGTTTACGAGAAAGGTACCTGAAGCAACATCAGCTTCATCTTTCGCAGCCTCAAGTGTCATCTAGAAGGCTCTCGGCTTCGGCTTTGGTGGAATGTTGGGTCTAGCTGCCTCATTCTTCTTTGGACAGTCTTTCAAAATGTGCCCCTCTTCAATACAACCAAAACACATCCTTTTGTTGTTCGGACACTCATTGGCAAAATGCCCAATTTTTCCGCACTTGTAGCAGGTTACATCCTCACTACATTTTCCAAAGTGCTTCTTCTTGCACTTATCACACCACTTCGCTTCTCCTCCTTTTCCTCCACCAAACTTTTTCGAATCAGATTTCGAAAATTTGCTTTTCTTACCGGAACCAGATGTTCCTTCAAACTTTCTCTTTCCACCAACCTCAACCTTGTCGGTGGTTCTCCCCTTAATCATGTTCTCAACAGACTTGGCAGCCCAGATAGCTGCCTCTAGAGTATGTGCCTGACGTACCGGCACCTCGTACTCCCATGGGAGTCCCTTCGCATACCGGTCCACCTTTTTCAACTCGTCTGGGACGATACGCATGGAAAACTCCATCTTATCGGTGAAGTTATTGGTGTATTCATCAACTGACATGCTGCCTTTCGTCAATGCCAAAAACTTATTCTCCAATTCCAATAGATTTTGAGCCGAGCAGAACTTGCGCTTTAACTACGCCAAGAACTCTGCCCATGTCAATTGCAGTGGCTCATTAGGGCTCAACGTCTTCCCTAGAGTGTTCCACCAACGAATGGCTCCACCTTGGAACTGACGCACTGCGTATGTGGTCTGCAACTTGCCTCTGCAGCCACAAGTCATAAAGGCCAATTCCATCTCCGAGATCCAATCCATAACTCCGATCAGATCCTCCTTTCCATTGAAGGTCGATGGTTTGCAAGTTAGAAAGTCCTTGTACTTGCATCCCATTCCATAATTCCTTCCATCATGGTTGTTTTGCCTAACTATCGGTGGGTTGGCTTGACCAACAGACCCACTGAAGTTTCCACCTTCCGAGTGCCCTTCATTTAAATCGGGCTCTTCCACACAATTTGACAGTTCTTCATGATTCTGTTGAAGCAACCGCCTAGTTTCATCCATCTGACGATCCAACATTGTTTGAATCATCATTTGCACACCATCCATGGTTATTGGCTCAGGTGCTGCTGCTATGACAGGTATTTGTTCAATCACTGGTGGTTGATTCCTGTTTTCATCAGCATTTCCAACTCCACTTCTTGTTCTCACCATTTTTGATCTACACACCGAATAAGGTGAAATTAGATCCTCATTCACGATAGATATTCAAATCATCCTTATCACTCCGAAACGTTTACATGCTAGTTCTAATATCGTAAACGTACACTTAGAATCCTACACACATAAAGTTTCTAGATCCGGTCGGAACAAGACCATAGATCCGAACAAATAATATCATATATGGCAACATATAACATTTAGCACATAAAAGCATTTTAGGCAACTTTCCTAAAATAAACTAGTGCTCGTGTCTAAAACATAACAGACACATATCTCAAAATTTCACTTAGCATTCTAAGTTTAAGTATAGAAATCCTACAAATTCCTAGTTCGCTTAAACTAATGCTCTGATACCAACTGTGACATCCCCAAAATCTTGGCCAGAAAAGACCGATTTTCATTTATGCTTTTAAAATAATTTCAGAGTAAATCCTTTTGATTTGAAAGAGTTGCGGAATTTGTTCCCAAAAACAAAATGTGATAAAATAATATTTACCTAAGCATTTCATAAAGAAATGTATTTTCATTATATAATCAAAACTCGGGATGTCATGTTCCGATATAGTCCATAGAGCATAAACGATAACATTACAAGTCATTCAACAAATATATACATATACAGACTTGTAAACAAAATAACTTGATGGTTTATCCATCCTATGCCCTTGCGCCACTACCTGTAATACAAATAAACTTAGTGGGTCAGGCTAGGGAGCCTGGTGAGCATATAGGGTTTTCAACCCACAATAAATAATTATATTTAATTTCCACCAACCAACAATAACCCAATTACCCATTCCCGTTATTCTCACTTTACGTCCCTAAGACAACTAACATAAGGGACCTAGTCTAAGAATATTTCATCGGGGCGACAACACATGCTTCGGGGGTTCCTCAGCAATATAAGTCAAATAAGGAAACCATGAGGGGGATGGAATACAACGAATGAACACCCAAGTTCATTAACACCTACAGGTTATGAGCCTGCTAGCGTTCCACTGGACTGTCTAGAAAAGTTCGTGGTCGTCATCTAAATTCCGCTAGATGACTGGATCAAAACAACATCGAGGCCTCTCATCTATTTATTACACACCAACTATCTACCCATGTTCTACCCAACATATTAGTAGATAAAATATACATTTTTATACATAGTTTCAAAACCTGTATAACATGCTCAATCAATACATTTTCCACATAACAGATGAGGCACACACACATAACACGTATTTCATAGATGACTGGATCAAAACAACATCGAGGCCTCTCATCTATTTATTACACACCAACTATCTACCCATGTTCTACCCAACATATTAGTAGATAAAATATACATTTTTATACATAGTTTCAAAACCTGTATAGCATGCTCAATCAATACATTTTCCACATAACAGATGAGGCACACACACATAACACGTATTTCATAGAGAAATAATCAGATCTATAAGATAGAAGAAAGTGAATATACATTCACACACATAACAAAAAAATATACACATAACACGTATTTCGTATAAAATACTTCATAATTATGCGTTAGAAGAAAGTAACTACACAATCACTTGATCAGAAGATGATCAGACAACACAACGACTTATAGAAGTAGTATTCTTCAGCAGATCTAGAAGATCTTCACAAAAAATCGAACTCCTCGTGGGCAGAGCTTCGGCTCGGGGATCGCACTTCTCGGGATCTCGGGAGCGTAAAACTTCCTTCTTAACTTGGATATGAGATCCGAGGTGTCGGGATGGCTTTGGGGGTTTACACGCAGAGCTTCGGCACGAAAAAGAGAAGAATTGAGCAAATATGCCCGGAACCCTCGCATCCTATTTATAGGAGGCTGAAGCCTCGCAGTACGCTAGGCGTACAGCCGTACGCGGGGTGTACGCGTCCGAATTCGTCGCTGCATGCGTCATCTAAAGAACTCGAGCGCGAGGCGTGTCATGCTTTGCTGTACACCGGGCGTACTTCGGATCAGATCGGTGACTCCTTCAGATATACATCCGAATTAAAGATTAAATTTAAATATTAATTATTTAATAAACTTCGGAAATTCATATCTTCTTCATACGAACTCCGTTTTCGACGTTCTTTATATCCACGCATTGGTGAGACTACGCTCTACAACTTTCGTTTAGACTCCGTCGGCTAATTTTATTTTATTTTTATTATTTATTTTTAGTAGGCCCGGACAGGAAAGCTTCGTTATAAATTCATAACTTCTTCGTCCGACGTTCGTTCTCGCCTAACCTTTCATCGTTTCGCTACTAACAACGAGATCTTCGATTCTCGTTTAGATTGTTTCGGTTAAAAACCGCTCGATCTCAAATCGAGTATTCGGGCTGGATACCGCTAAGTCGAAACTTCAAAAAATCGTAACTTCCTTATACGAAGTCAGATTTGGGCGTTCTTTTTGTGCACGCTCTCGGTTTAACGAACTCTACGACTTTCATTTAGATCACTAAGGTTAGATATCACTCTATCTTAAATTCATATTTTACGTCATTCGACGTCGTGCTGGTTCTGTCGCGAAACTTCGACAGGTCATAACTTCTTCGTTATAACTCGGATTTTGGCATTCCTTATATCTCTGGAATCCTTGTTTCGACCACTACAACTTTATATAAAGATATCGGGCTTATCTCACACTTCAATTTTGACGCTTAGTTTTATCATTTATTAATTATATCTTTATAATTAAGTAATAAGCACACAATTACACATAATTCACATAATACTCAAATATTTCATCATTAATACTTCAAAAAGAGTTACAAGGGTTAACCTAGACTATTACATCAACGAAAATGCCTAGCCTGGAAACGCGGGCAATACACAAAGATAAAGTGGAAGATTAGCAAAGTTAAGCATCGATCAAGTTGCTTCAATGAGAGTTCTATTTCTTCTTTCAACCACACTATTTTGTTGAGGAGTGTAGGGAGTAGAGAAATTTTGGTCAATGCCTTTGTCAGAAAGGAATTTCTCAATGATGAAATTGGTGAATTCTGAGCCATTATCATTTCGGATTCGTCTTACAGCTAATTTGACGAGAACTTCAATTCCTTTGATAAAGTTGATAATTTCAGAAGCTGTCTCGGATTTCAACCTAAGGAAGAAGGCCCAGGTGAACCTTGTAAAATCATCAATAATCACAATAAAGTACTTTTTAGATGCAGAGTTTCTGCATTGGAGGGTCCACAAAGATCAATATGCAGAAGTTCTAATGGTTTCGAAATTGATTTTTCAATATTAACAGAATGACCTTTCTTTGATTGCTTTTCACACTTACACGCAACACACAAGTGATCATTTTCAAACTTGAGGAGTGGCAGACCTTTGACCATTTCACCGGAAAAAATATCATTCATATATCGAATTAGATGTCATAACCAACTGACGCCAGGAACAACTTTCGAGAGTAGATAGAGTTGAGGCTTGTCAATGGTTATGTTAATGTCTATAGGATACATATTCTTGTTGCGATACGATTTAATTAGACATTCTTTCTGATCTTCTGTCATGACGTAGCTATACTTTTTGAAGAACTCAACTCTTCGGTTAGAGTCAGTGAGTTGAGCCACACTAATCAGGTTGTGCTTCAGGTCAGCTACGTATGCCACATTTGAGACTGAGAAATTGTCATTGGTGTGGATGCCATAACCTTGAATATGAGAATTGGAGGTGTTTTCATTCATCACATAGCCAACATTTGGTGAGAGTTTAAGATCACGCAGAAAGTCTTTCTGCCCCGTCATGTGCATGGAACAAGTACTATCAATATACAATATTGTATCTTGTTCCAAAGCACAGAGTACCTGAAAAATTAGTGAATTTTGGAGTTTTTAGGCTCCGAGGTAGGTTTTGGGACTTTGGCACGGGCTTTGGACTTAGGTTGTGACTTTTCAGCAATGGTAGTCTCGGAGGGTTGGTTCCAAAATACTTTTGGTAAGAAGCAAACAAGCCATGGTATTTTCATTGATCCATAAATCATATTCAACAACAGGTTGTTTGGGAACAACTTTTCTTGGACCAACAATTTTTGGAATTGTAGGAATCACAGTGTCACTTGAAGTTATAGTTTCTTTTTCAACACTTTTAACTTTCCACTCAAATTTTTGTTTTGAATAATTTGAAAATTTTCGAGTAACAGTGTTCTTATCAACTCATTCTTTGTTTGCTACTTTTGATGGCACATTTGGTTTTGAAAGCTGTTGTGGTTTGAAAATTGTACCATCAGATTTAGCAATGAATACAGAGGAAACTGTCCAAGAAGAGTTAGTTTTGGTGGGACGAGTATCAACAACAGTGTTTTTCGGAATGGGGCTGAGAACCTTGTTTTGAGCTACCAAACTAGGAGGATTGGATGGCCTTTTAAGAGTATTAGCAGGCACAAATGTGTTGTGGTTCCTAATGGATGGGTTAACAGTTCGAGATACTTTCTTCTTAGAATTCTCAATGAATTTGGAATCATGTCTTGACCTAATTTCCTTTTTTAGGGCATTTTTTGCTTCTATCTTAGGATCGGCGACATCTTTCCTATTTAACAAAGGTTTCTTCCTGGATTCAGATGATGACTTGGAAGTTTGGCCAATAGACGGGTTATTAAACTTAGGCTTGATTGGAACAAGGGTTGTTTTTGAAATCACTTGAGAATTAGAAACACAAGAGTCAGATAAATAATCACCTAAGGTTTCTTCTTCAACATCACTATCTAAAGATGCCCAACCAAAATATGATCTATCAGAGTCAGGTCCAGTTGTCTCTGGAATTATTTCCTCAACAACATAATTGTTAGGAGGACCGAGGTTCATAATCTGAACTACGGTATGTATGATGCTAGGGAATGATTCTGAGATTTGATTCAGGTCCAGGTGTATCAGAGGCGGAAGGGGCAAGGAATCAGGACATTTGACAACTATGGATTGAAACTCAGGAATCAGAGATTGAAACTGGTTCGATGTATCCAAATGTTTGTGGTTCGGAATGTCTCCCATAAAAGTTAAATTTTGTAACTCCTTTAAGGGACGAGAAATGAGTTTCAGAAACTCGCTCCCGAGACCAGGTGCTTTGGACCAAGGATGATGAAAATTATGATTCGTCCGTTCAGTTGCTTCAAGAATATCTATGGCATGATGTAAAGCATCAATTTTGGCATTTAGACGTTCGTTATCAGAAATTAAAGCATTCCTTTCAGAATAATTGATTTTACATTTGTCTTTAAGAATGATACATTCATCTTAAGACATTACAAGCTCTCTTTCTCTCTCTCTCTAATGATTATATCTTAAGCTTCCTATCCTTGAAACGTAATTTAAGATGAGTCAATTCACTTTCCATGTTCTCACTCGCTTCTATGGAAAACTCATTTATTATCAGTAATCATAGATTTTACGTGTTGAACGATGCTTCTGCCGGGTGGATCGTTGGTTGCCATGTAGCAAAAGTTTGGCTCAACAACTTCATCATCTCCTTTTGATCTTGATGATCAGTATCCTTCATCATATTCTATCATTTGTATAGCCATAATATACATGTTTGTTCTAGTGCTCACATCTTCCTCATCTCCAGATGACCAATACCCTTCAACATCTTTTGTCATAGTGATGACGAACGCTTTTTTACTTACAAACATCTCTTGGGCTCGGCGGGCATAGTATGCAGAATCCTTGATCTTTGGTTTCTGTATAGCTTCAGCCATACAATATTTTGCAAAGGGATTTCCATGACCACATTTGTGACAAACTATCTTGGGTTTGTCTAACTTCAGATTATCTCGAGATTCTGAAGGATGACTTGGTGTAGAAATGTTGGGATTATAAGCAGGTGGTTTCTCTATAGGTTTATGAAATGGTTGAGGATTACTCTGGTGAGGGGCTTGGAAACGGTTATGATATGGTTTGTGGAGTTGGATTCCATGGACGCATGTATTTCATGGATAGTAAAGAAAACTCTTGTTGAAAGCGAAGTTCGGAGTCCATCACTTCAGGATCAAGGTCTCCTTCAAAATGATAGTTGGAATTAGTAGGAACAGTTAAATCTGGTGGAGTGGGTTGAACAGATGGAATGGGAGGGATAACAGCTTTGAAAGGGTCCGAAACGGAGGGTTTCGAGACTTGACGATCAAAAGAACTAACAAGAGCTAGAGGACCTCCTGAGAGTTCTCTCAATGTTTTTGCAACATTTGATTCATGTCCTTGTAGCTCATCAAACAACTTGTAAAGCTTTAGCTCCTTCATAGATCCATTTCTTTGAAGACAAGATTTTAAGTTTCCCCATCCTTTACCAAGAGTATTGATGAATTTGAGATTGTATTCTAGCGGAGTTCGGACAATCCCATGAGTTTTCATGTTGTTGACGATCATTCGATACCTATTGGAGGTCGAGGCAACTAATTCACCGGGAGTAGTGGTGAAGGTATCAAACTCATTGAAAAATGAAGTCATATGCTTATCCTGCAAGTTTTCTGATCCCTCTGACAGATCTTGGAGTGTCCCAAATCTCTTTAGCATATTTGCACAACTTAATGTGCTCAAAGAGAGAAAGAGGGGCACCAAACACCATCTTGGAAAATACAACTTGATATGCATGCAGTTTCTCGATGTCGGTAGCAGTAAGAGGTGTTGGGCGCTGTTCTTGTTGACCCAAGAGAGTTGCAGCGGCATCCCTCACAGTTTGTTTGACTGGAACATGTGGACCTTCTTTCACGGACCTCCATATTTCTTCACATTTTTCCTTACCTAGTAAGAATCTTTCCATTCTGACTTTCTAGTGATCATATTCTTCAATAACTAGAAGTGGGGCACGAGAAGGGCAATGCATGCTATTTGCTATTTGCATTGAATACATTTGTTAAGAATTAGGAACAACCATTGAAGTTAAGATATGAGAGTAGAAGCGATATATAGAAGAACTTTTATCTTGAACACATAAATGATTGAAATACCAAGGTAATTTCAAATCAACTATAATATGTTCTTATGGATTTAAAGGACAACCACTCAAGATTTGATACCAACTATGAGTACGATAATCAATGTGCAAGGACAAGGTTTGAAAACTCGAACCTTGAGTTATTCTTTAATATCAATGTCTGCTCTTAATATAGAGTTCCAGTCGAATCTGGTAAGCCGGTTAGGACTTGAAGATAAATATTCAACAAAGTGTTCAACTAATAAATGAAGTAAACTTGAGTATAATCAATGCAAAGATATTTAAAGAACAAGAAGAATGTTATGAAAGAACTTTGAATTGAAGGAAAGTGAAAGGGATGTGAAGAGATAATTTTCTATTCTTGGATTACCACTTGAATCGTTCACATGTCTTAAAATGGAGAAACATTCACTCCTTATATAGTGTAGGAGGAACATAGTAAAAACTAGAAAACATTCTTATGACTGGTCAACAGTTAGTGTTTGACAAACTGATATCTAAAAGACACAAATAAATAAGTGTAAGAGTCAAAGTGTATTATAAGGTTTCGAAGGTGATGTAGTATTCGAAAGTTATGTAATGTTATTGCAAAGGCATCGTTGTTTTGAAACTGTAATGTTTAGTCCTTTGTATTTTTTGTGTGCTTTCTATTCTCCTATAAATAGGGAAGGATATGGTAGATAGATAGAACTTTTTCTACACTTCTGTATAATTCTCTTTGTATCGTGAAAGCATAATATGAGCTGAAACAAGATTATATTTACTCTGAGTGTTCTTAATTATGTTTGTTTTCTGATCTTGTTTCACTACTTGATTAAATCACTACTACATTTGGTATCAAAGTAGGAATCATACTGCAATGATCTGATTTTCATCTTGTATCAATAGTATTTTGAGTATCGTATTGGATACAAAAGTTTCCGCACTTTTGATACTGAAAATCATCTTTGATCTTCAGTTGTGATTCGCTTCTGCAACTAGTTTGTTTAATAGAGTGTTCTGCTTGCTTTTTCTGATCAATTCATCCATTAATTCTCAAATTTCTGAATTTTTTCTGAGAATTCATCCGTATAACAATGGCGAATTTCAATATGAACACAATGACGTCTTTTTCTCATATGCTAGGATCTTCAACAAAGATTCCTATGCTAATTCCAGAGTATTATGATCATTGATATGATCGCATGGAAGACTATTTGAATGGACTGGATGAAGAGCTTTGGGAATTTATTGATGGAAATGTTCTTTCTTCAGCGAATGTTCAAGCCATTGGTTCATCTACTTCAACTCAAAGTGTTTCTAAACAATCAAAAAGGCTGAAGAAGAATGAGAAAAGATGTATGAGAGAGCTTCGTGGTGCTCTTCCTCCTGTTGTTTATAACTATGTTCGTAGTTGTAAATCTACAAAAGAAATCTGGAATACACTTAAAGAGAAGTTTCAAGGGAGTGAAAAGACGAAAATCAATTATGTGAAGCATTGTATGGTGGAATTGAAAAAATTCAATCAAAAGGAGGTGAATCTATCGAAATTTATTACGATCGCTAGAATGAACTCATCTACAAATGCAGTCACAATGGAATAACCAGGACAACCATGGATTTTAATCTCACTTTCATTATGGGACTACGAAAAGAATGGCGAAATGTTAGTCTCATGGTGAAAACTCAACAGAGCTTCGATACCTCAACTTTGAATGATCTTTACAATTTGCTAAAAACTCATGAGCCGGAATTTATCGATATGGATGAAGAATCGAAGATAAGCTTGGGAGGACTACTTGCTTTAGTCTCAAAAGTGTCTGAGAAAGAAGCTACAGAAAAAGAGAGTTCTGATGATGAAGGCTTGATTGTTAACTCAGATGATGAAGCGATTGCTTTTTACTCCAACAACAAAGTGAACTTTTATTTGTTTGACTGGGATAGGTATACTTAATTTCAAAGGTATTTAGATCTGTAATTTAACGATATACTGAAACAGAGATTGAGATTTTGTATCTCTAATTCATCTCTGTTTATGATTCTTAATATTGTGTTCGTTAGTTCATACAAAGTGAAGAAATTTTATAAAAAGCCATTTGGTTCGAAAGTAAGGACTGGTGAAGTGAAAGTGAGTTTTGCTGGAAAAGTGAATGAGGAGAAGAAGTTGGAAAATAAAGAATCAAAATCTGAAGATTCGAAAGTTGAAAAGAAGCTCAAAGGTGATTTGGTGTTGACTGTCACTATTGTCATGGCGCAAATCACATGGCAAATGATTGTATGCTTCGAAAGAAAGAGGAAAAGAAGAATAAGATAAAAGACAGAGCATATTATGTCGAACGTCTGGAAGAGGTGAGAGAAAAAGCGAAAGGTTTGTCATTGATGGCGAGAGGAGAAGGAGATGAAGATGGGACTTATAAGTTTTGGTCCTCAGGTTCAGATGCTGAAGAGATGCGTAATCCTATGCATGGAGTGATGTTTGCAAAATTTGAGGAAGAAGATGAAGAGAATGTAACTGGTCATTATTTTATGACAAAAGTGAAGACCAATCACCATTGACCACGAAGGTACTTTCCATACTTCAGTCTTTTAATATTCATTTGAATGCTTATGATTCTAAATTGACTGCTTTTGATGACACTATTGTTTTTTTATATAATTTGGTTATGTCTGCTAGTAATGAGGCTAAAAAATCTAATACTCAATTACTAGAGACACATAAGCAGTTGGAGTCGAAGAAAATAAGAGTATAATATCTTGAATTACAAATAACAAATCTCTTGTGTGATAGAGATAATTTGAATAATGAAGTTAGGATGTTACTTTCTCGGAGAAACATTTATTGTAACTCTGCGAAAAGGTTGAAGATAATTCTGATAATGTTAGCGACATTAGTGAAATTGAGGAGGAAGAATCTATCGATTGTTTTCAGTTGTCTATCATTAATCTCACATCTTTGACTAAAGGAAAAGAAAAATATACCGATTCATTGGTTAAGACTGACATTGACCAACCCGCAACTTCGAAAGTTTGTGATGATGATCATGTAAGTTTCAGGGATAGTCAAACCGACAGTAGTGATGATGAAAAGGATGATGATGAAATTTCGAAAGAAACAACCTCAACAAATGATGTTTCAAAAGTAAATGAAATTCCAAGAGTTGTTGTTGATCAGGTGTATGGTTAAACATAAAATTTTGACAAAGTGATGAAAGAAAAAGGTGCTCATTATCTAGAAACACATTCATTTGTGTATCCAAATTTTAAGTGTACAGATGATGTTATCTTTCCAAACCAAGTGTTTGTCACAACTGGGAATGTCGATCACATGAAACCTGAATAAAAAAATTGATCGAAGAAGATAATAAGCAAACATCAAATGAAGGTTTCTTTTCTAATCAAAGCACTGTCAAAAACAATCTTACGAAGAATACATACACGTTTCAAAGACAAAAACCATAACAAAAATGGGTTGCAAAACCAGAAATTTCAAAGAAAGAAGTTGATGTTGAAATTGTGATTTCAAATGATAAAATAAATTCACAAGAGTTTAAAGAGAAAATTGACAAGTTTTCAAAAGAAAATGGAATTTCAAAGAGACAAGAACGAAAGAAAGTTTTTTGGCAAAGTGTTGAGTCTCGAAAGACACAAAACGATTTAAAAAAGAAAACAACTGAAAAGACCGTGTCTGAAAAGGTTAAGACAAAGTCTTCATCAAGTCCAGTTAATAAGAAAAATCACGCTTTGTCTTTAAATAATTTGTCTCAATCAACTTCACAAAATGATTTTTCAAAAACCAAAATTCACGAAACAAAGTTTTTGTCACAAAATTATAATCCAAAATTGAATGGAAAGGAGTTTTCTAAATCATGATCGTTCAAGAAGTTTCATTCTACTAATCAAACAAGGTTTTTCAATGATGGTTTTTCAAAGTCATATCAATCACAGAACAAATCACCATCTTTTCAAAATGATCTCACACACAACAACGTTTTGAGTCAAAGACTGAAAATATAAAGTTTGAAAATTTTGATTCAAAACCGAATGTTAAATACAGACCTCAGAAAACCAAATTTTCCTAATCCTCCTGCGAAACAAGCTTTCAAGGTTTCATATACCAAGGGTCTATCATATGTGCAAAACATAGATCATTGGCTTGAAGAAAAAGGAAAATCATATCAAACAGGAAAATTCTCTCAACATCAAATCAAAAATGCTTATGAGAAGTATTTGAACGAAATGTCGAATGTCAGTTCATCATCGAAAAATTCGACATCTTCAGTCAAGGCATGGCGTCCTATTTCGAAAAATAATACAATAAGGTCACAAACCGAGAAGAAAAAGGTGAAAGTCAGTGAAAGTCCTACACTTTCGAAATGTTATATTTCTAAGCCTTTACCAAATGAAGTGGACTTAAATGATAATGTCAAATCTAAATTTCGTAATTGGATTTTAGGTTTTTCATTTCATAATGTGTTTCAAACTAATCATAAAGGACCCAAATAGCCTTGGGTACTTCAATTCTTTCACTGATTGCAAGTTTTATGTGACGAGCAATATGATGAAAAATGGTATATCGATAATGGCTGCTCTCATCACATGACTAGAAGGAAAGAAAATTTGCATGATTTTCGAAGATTGCAGAATGCAGGAGTTGTAAAGTTTGGCAACAATCAAAAGTGTCAAGTTAAAGGATATGGTAAGGTGACAAATGGGAAATTCACTATCAATCGTGTCGCTTATATCGAAGGTATTCAACATAACTTGATAAGTGTTTCGCAACTTGTTGTGGTCACTAGCAATCAAGTGGTGTTTAGTGAAGAATGAAGTATAATTTCGAATGTCAGCGCAAACGAAGTTTTACTTAAATCCAAATGACATGGAGATATGTTCACTCTTGACATCAAACCAGTAGTTGGAATTCCCTCAGTGTGCTTGCTAATGAAAGCTTCATCTGATATTAGCTGGCTCTGGCATCGTCGACTTTCACATTTGAATTTTCAAAATCTTAATAAACGGGTGGTAAATGATCTTGTCCGAGGCTTACCTGTATTAAAATTTGATAATGATACTTTGTGTGTAGCTTGCGAATAAGGGAAACAACATCGTTAAGGAAATCCAGTTGTCATCGATTCAAAAATTGTTGAACCATTGGAATTTCTTCATTGCTCTTTGTGGACCATCGACTGTTGAAACTCTCAACAAGAAACGGTACATTTTGGTTATTGTTGATGATTTTTCTCGATTTACTTGGGTTTATTTTCTCAGGTTAAAATCTGAAGTTGCTCAAGGAATGATTGATTTTATCAAGAAAATCAAAACAAGTTTGAAAAAGAAACTTTAAAAAATCAAAAGCGATAATGGTTCAGAATTTAAGAACAATGTTCTTGATTCATCTTTAACTGAAAAAAGGAATTCGCATAATTTTTCTTCACCATACATACCTCAACAGAATGGTTTTGTTGAAAGGAGAAATCGTTCTCTTTGTTGAAAGTCATGTGGAATTGGTTGTAGCAGGGAGGCAAGGAGTGAAGGATGATGTCGATTGCCAGCTCTTCATCAAATTTAACATTTAACTTAAGCAGGAAATCAACATATCTCTGCATCTTTTGCAGATGAGTGGTAAGGGACTCTCCATCTCTCATTCGGGTAGTGATCATCGAAGTGATGATCTCATACCTTTCTTGACTCGCACTTTGGTGGTACCGGTCCAGCAAGTCTTGATGCATTTCATAGGGATACATGTCCTCATAGGACTTCTGGAGTTCTGCAGTCATGGTCGCTAGCATGATGCAATGGACTTTTGTAGCATCACGCTCATGAGCCTCAAAGGCAGCGATCTCTTCAGCAGTAGATATGTTGAGGTTGATTTCCTTCAGCTTCTCATCATGGACATACTCTTTGTCCTCGTATCGAGTGACCATTCTGGTGTTGCAGATCCAATCATTGAAATTGGACCCGTCAAAGATCACTCTCCCACACAAGTTCATGAGTGAGAACGAGCCGGAGGAATTCGAGCTGGACTCATTATTGTTATTTGACATCTGAAAAGGAAAAGGAACAAAGTTTGATTAGAAATGAATCCCTAATTAAACACCCAAATGAGAAATTAGGGATAGGATCCAACAACATTATTTACATATTAAAAAAGGGATGCCGTAATCTAACATGCAAATAATTTGAAGGTAAGTGAATGACGATTCACTAATTCTCCACCATGAAAAACGAAAAAGAGATTAAGTTTTAAATGTATTGAAAACTGCTAGATCATTTGAGATTCATTGAACTTTTCAATGGCATGTTTTAAATCTCGATGTGCCCCTCTAGGTTGTGACTCGGATGCCGAGGATCACAAAGCGGGTGTGAATAACCATGCAAATGTACATGGTGCCCTCATTGTTACAATCACCTATTCGATGTGCCGGTTAACCACGCATGCACCATTGAACTATGACAAACAATGAGTCGCCCTTTTCCACCTTTTCTTAGAACCCAATTAGTGTGCCGGTTAACCACACATGCTCCACTAAAGTCTTAGCAAGGGTACAAAGTGTAATTTCATGGAATTGCATCAATTTCACTTTTGCCTAAAGTAACTAAGATTCGGAATTTTGTAAAAACATTTAGTTACTTTCATAATTCATTATACTTATTAATGAGAAAGGGTTGCCCTATCGTACCCGTTCGGCTAACGACCCTCCACCAATCAAGGAAGCGGTGGGTGAGAGTGGACACCCATTAAACGGCCATTTTATAGGCCATAACCTTGTACCCCCCTTATAGATCGGCTTCGTGAATGAGGCCTACTAGCGGTAAGACTAGCGTTTAAGTTATATATATATATATATATATATATATATATATATATATATATATATATATATATATATATTAATCTAATAATATAATAAAGTATAAGGTTAACTTTTAAACTTGTAAAATTCTAGGGTTTGAAATTTAAATAGTTTAAATTAAACTTTTAATCATAAAATCTAAATTTCAAAACTTGAGGGCAAGTTTTGAACTTTTCAAAACATAAAGCATCAAATAGAAAATAATTTAAATTAAACAATTAATTTAATGATTATCTAAATTTGACCTAGTCAATTTTATTTACAAGATAATTCAACAATTAATTCAAATAATCAAATAAGGAATTTATTATTCAAACAATTGGTAATTATCTTTTGATTTGGTAAGGATAATCATAAAACAATAATAAAATTCGGATTTTATTAGTCAAAAACGATTTAGGCAATTATCCTTAAGCAAAACAGCAAGAAATCCCGAAAATCTCTCTGTCTGACAGCTAAACTCGTCGAGTCCACATTGGAACTCGTCGAGTTCCCTATGGAACTCGTTGACTTCATCAGACACACAACCCAAAATCTAATTTAAAGCAAGAATGAACAATCAAGAAATCAATACAATAGAAACTAGACATAACTCTAATTGTACATGCATTCATCCAAGACTTTTAAACCCTAGATCTAGTGTATATAATCGAAATTAACATAACAACACAGATCTAGATGTTTACCTTGTTGTTGATTGAAGATCTTGAAGCCTTGAGAACTTTAGCACCTCAAGTGTTGTGCTTCTAATGAATCACAAACACCAATAGCAATTGGAGGAAATAAGAGAGAGAGAGGGGAGAGGAGAATTTCGGCTCTAGGACTTCTAGGTTTCAAGGTAGCCGAAATCCCTAGCCTTAGGGGTCTTTATATAGGTGTGCAAATTAGGGTTTTAGTGATTATCCTTATCTGGTTACTTAGCCACCAAGCAGCCCAAGGATAATTCTAGAAGCCCCCCTTTGACGAATTCCTAAGGCCTTATCCTTATAATCATCCACCCTATACTCTAGGGTTTCCTTACCCAACTCTGCAACTATCACATAATTACAAGTTCAATCCCCTTAATTCAATTAACCTCTTTTGACCACAAAATTAATTCTTGACCAATGTTAATTAAATAAATAAATTTCTATTTTAATATATCAATCTTATAATATATTAAGAAACCATAATCACCTCTTTCTATATTATTCCTCCAGTCAAGTTGCTTTGGTGAAGGCAACCCAAAAGGACCATGCACAACCGGGTCAAGTACATACCAAATATAGTTATGGACTTAGACACTAATCCAACAGGATGCTAGTGGAGGAAGAGAACCATGGCATTACAAGTAAATCGCCATGGTGTGGCAACCAAGCGGTTGCCATTGAAGGAGGTCAATTGGTCACTGCGGCGTGGTAAAAAGATGATCATGGTGCAGTTACACACCAAATTAAAGGATATTAATCCCTTCATACTCGTCTTTTAACACCCCCAAACCCTTGAAAGCAAAGCTCCAAGGATTTGGAGAAGTAAGAAGGGGCAAGAGGCTGTCTAGGGTATTTATGGCTTGGATGGAAGGTGGAATGCTTAAGAGGTAATCATCTTCTCCATTTTTAAGCTAGTGGGTCTTCAATCCTGTTCTTGATGATTTGAGCTAATTGAGTTAAACTATGTGAAGAAAGCTTGTTTATAGTATTAATAAAGGCGTTTAGATGCCTAGAACAAGCTTTGTATGTAATCTGCATGAGTGGGATCAATCCAATGAGAGTTAGGAATTGAAACCCTACCTAGTGATTATGTGTAATTGATGCATTAGATGTTAGATTATAATGAATTAGGTATTGTTTAGTTCTTAATTCATTAATTGATTCAGATTAAGAGATAGAGAATGAAAATATAGAATTAAGATCCATTAATTGGTTACCTTAACATAGAAAGTCAAAAGCTCTTAATAGGATAAGACAAGTATTATGATACTTGTATGTATGTATAAATAGGTCTAAGATCAAAGAATGTGGATCAAGACACACCAACTGAAAAAATAATGATCCAAATTGGGACAGTTAGTCTTCATTAACGGATAAGGTGAGTTATTACTCTCACCCTCTCTCGCTCTCTCTCTTACATTATGTTATATATATATATATGAGGACCTTGAGGCACAAAGTAAATGCCTTTAAGTTGAGAGATGAAGAAGGAATAAAAATATACTGTAAGTCCCGATTTCAATGATCCAAACCAGTGATCAAACATATAGCAATCGATTAGGATAAGAATGAAGTAGAGGAAAGATTAAATCAAGCATACACACGTTAATATCACAAAAACGTCAGGTACACCTTGGATACACACACATTCATCACCCTTAAACTGACACAGACACACTCTATTTATAGGACCACCAGCTGTACACGTGTGTACAGCTGTACACGTGTGTACAACTGTACACCCATGTATGGCCATACACACGAGTCCAGCTGTACACAGCCACACAACAAGCTACAAACATCATTACAAAGTCCAAAATCCTACCAAGACCTATACAAGATGGATGCCTAGCCCATACCACTATATTATGACCTATAAATCTCCCCCTTGGTTTGAGGCTATCATAGACTTGGTCTTCAATCTTTTGGTTTCTCGAAGCCTTAGGTCAGATTTTCCCATAGATCCAAGCCAGAGCCTACCATTAATAATTGTGGTAACCATTCCTGTAAATTCTTTTATAGAAGCCTCCATGATCTCCCTCCTACACAAGATTTGATGACGGGCCAAAGTGTGAATGTCTCTCTCTCTCTAAATCTCAGAAGATCCTTAGCGCTAACGAGCCTGAGAACTGCTCTGTTTTTGAATTTTATGGCTGCAGTTGCTGTTTCATCATCAAAGGCCCAAAAATCCATATCATCAAGATATCCATCATGAAAATGTTGTGGGATTGGAATATCTTCTTCAATTGGTTTGTAGCTGGCCACAACATTATCTTCATCGGTTTGTCAGTTTCAGGATCAAGAATATCTTTGTCTTTTCTAACCAAAGCTTTCGTTGTTTTCATCATGGAGAAATTATCCCTGACCTGTCTATCTAAAAACTGTTTTAAGTTGAAAGCACTAGGATTTTGTGAAGGATTGTGGAATGGAGCCCTTGAGGGTTCATAGAGATGAACCTTTGTCCAGGAGTTGAAGTCATGAATGCTTTTATAGTACTCTGTATTTCCAGAATTTCTCTTAACCATCCATAGTTTAAGTTCATGATCATATGCCCACATTTTGATCCCTGTACGATCACCAAATTTTCTCTTTTGAAGATCTGTCATAGTGAGTTGAGGTTCATTTGCTTTACGATTCTCATTTGAGTTCTTCATGAAGAGCAAACCTACTTTATTCTTAGTTGTGACTGTTCTCTTGCCATGTTTAATTGCGATCTGGGGTTTGGCATTCACAGGCTCTTCCTTAAACAGATTGACAATTCTTGTTGTTCTTAGGGGTGGTTGATCAACAGGATTTTCGCTTTCGGAAGGTTGGACGAGAGCAGTGGGAGGATCTTCAATACCATGAGACTGTTGAAACAAGGACTGCAACTTATCACCAAAAGCTTCAAACAATTTGTTCTACAAGCTGAAGTAGAAAGCAGTCAAGGATCCAAGATTAGTTTGCAAATCAAAAATAAGTTTTGACTTCAACGCATTGTCTGCTTCAAGCTCAGCGATCCTGACATCATGTTTCCCAATAAAAATGTCCTTCTCAATATTTTGCTGATTAAGAATGCCAATTTCTTCTCTGAGCTTGGACACGACAGGATCAACATCCCTGAATGACCTTCCTCAATAGATAACCCTTTTCCACGTGAGGAGGGTTCTGAACTATGTTGTTGTGATAAGTGCTTTGTTAGCCAGATAGAGGCTTCATCTAGCAAAGGACTTATGGGGGAATATCCTTGAATAGCTGAAGATCCTACAGTTTCATATATAGTACTTGGGCGTTGTAGGGTCGGTACAGGTGGTGCAGTAACAAATGTAGTTGTGATTGTGGATTGAGCTGGTGGTGCTTGTTCTAGGATTAGTGCTCCCTGCATTGGATCAAGTCCTCTTCTTTTCACAGGAGGCTGGGAGGTTTGTGTCGATGTCGGATCACTTGTGGATGGCATAGATGTAGGAATAGCAGAATCAAGGGGAGTAATCCATGAAGTTGCATCCCTTTGGCTTGAAGTATCTCCCATCGATCTTGACATAGGAGGCATAGTTTTGAGAGTCTCATCAGCAACCCTAGTCTCAGTTGTTGATTGAACAACTTTATTGACCCTTGTAAAGAACTTGTCAACGAAATCCAAACTTGGACCAACGTCATCATCTTCAAGACCAAGGTTAAGGGGGATTTCCTCATGGTTAAAGCATGTAAGGTCCATGTCCTTCAGAAAATCATCAACTCCATCATTCTCATTTACCGTCACATTATCCATTAAATTTTCTTCAAACTCATCCTCATCATCACCATCTCCATCGTAATCACTCCAAACCTCCACGTTTTGTAGTTGGTCATGCTCCTCTGCCACGATTGCGATAGGTGGAACACGATCTTCTTCGCTTTCATGATCTGAAGCCGAGATAACAACATCCTTGGTTTCCGTGGGGCTTGAGAGATCATCAGACTCAGATTGATCATTCTCTTCAGCAAAGATGCCAAACTTGATCAGATGATACTTTCCTTCAAAATTAAACTTTCTTTTTCGATTTTTCTTCATCAATCCAAAAGCACTTGAACCAACAGACTTAAGGTCCAAGGTCTCTCCTCCTCTTTCTAACTCTGGGTGCATGACATTGAAGATTAACTGAAGGAATTTTGGATACATGAGGAACTTATCTCTTTTGTTTCCTTCAATTTTCACAATCATCTCGTGCAAAATGAACTTTGAGAAGTTGAACTCTATTCTTGAAGCTAAAGTAACAATTGCACCGGTGTTGATCAGAGAGATTTCATCAGCTCCTTATTTCCGACCGGAGATACAGCTAACAAATACATGAGCTAACTATCTCCAGTACGGGGGCAATAATTTCTTGAGAGTGGGAGGGAAAATCCCTTCGTATCCCATTTGATCCAGAATCTCTTGAGTCCGATCTAGATCAATCTCTTTCGGGAATTCAGGTTCGTCACTGATCTGCAAAGCTTCTCGAAGGATTTGTTCAGTAACCAAGACTTTCTTTCCTCGCACAGGTCAGATCTCTTTCAATCATGCTGAGAGCGAAACATATTACTGACTATAGTTTAGAGGGATTGAGAAATAGAATGGTGCATATGCTGTGTACCAGGTCGGATGTATTTCAATCATGCAAAGGAGACACCATATGACTAACAGACATGAAGAATTGCATATATAGAAGATGCATAGATATAGAGTTGCATATGTTGCAGTCCAGGTTGGATCTTTCGATCACATAGAGGACGCAACATATGAATGACAGATAGAAAGAAATAAAATAACTTTCTACATACCTAATTTTATAGGAATTCCCCGGTCTCCCCGTCAATACCGATATTAAGAACAAAGTCTGCACATCGAGGAAAAGTTAATCCACAGTTCTAGATACTAATCATTTAATGTATCCGCAGATTTCCATGTATATCTCCCTGCCCAACCTATCTCAACCTATCTGAGCATCATATTGTCAGGCTAAACGGATCTATCTAGGTTAAGATTTCTCAAGTCTCTAGATTCCTTAAGTTCATCTATGCCTAGTCAAGTCCATATAAATCTTTCATGCCTACCAGTGCATCGAACACAGAGTCTAGACAATTCAGCTTTGGTACCTTACACAGATTTAGATTGCCCGTCTTCACTTGTTGATATCACTTCCCCAGTCACAACACCTATAAAAATACACTATATTTTTGGCTTTTTGATTTTCTATTTTTTTTTGCTTTTAGATTTTCTATTTTTTTGTTTGGTTTTTGTTTATTTCTCTCCCTAAATTTGTGCATGGGTGAGAATGAAATTAAAATGCGCAAATTTAAACTAACATAAAAAAATAGTCCTCAAAACGTATCATTTTCAAGAATCCCACAAGCACATCCAATCGAGCTTTGTTAAACGGTTTTGGGAACAAATCCGCCACATTATTAGCAGTGGGAACCTGTTCCAACCGAATGAGCGAACGCTCATAACAATCTCTGATGAAATGCACTTTGATATCGATGTGCTTGGTTTTCGAGTGTTGCACTGGATTTTTGGCAATCTGAATTGCAGCCTCATTGTCACAGAAGATAGGGGTTTCTAGATAATTCAAACCGTAATCCAACAGCTGATGTTGGATCCAGATAACTTGAGAACAACAGGCAGAAGCATCGACATATTCCGCTTCTGCTGTTGAGGTTGAGACGGTGTGCTGTTTCTTACATTGCCATGACACCAGCCGGTCTCCGAGAAATTGACACCAACTAGAAGTTGATTTCCTGTCAAGCTCACAGCCTCCATAATTACTATCAGCAAAAGCATATAGATTAAATTCAGAATTTTTCGAATACCAAAGACCCAGTTTTGGGCTACCTTTGAGATACCGAAAAATTCTTTTGACAGCAATAAGATGTGAAAGTTTAGGATTAGCCTGATATCATGCACATTGACAAACAGAAAACATGATGTCTGGCCTGCTTGCAATTAGATACATCAACGATCTGATCATCAATCTGTAATCAGTCTAATCTACGGATTCACCATCAGTATCAGGAGTCAAAAGGGGTCTCTCGGCCATTTGTGTCAATGAGGGTTTTGTGTCTCGAAACCCAAACTTCTCCAGCATATCTTCAACATACTTTACTTGATGTATCAGGATTCCGGTTGAATCTTGTTTGACCTGAAGCCCAAAAAACATGGTCATTTCTCCTAGTGAACTCATCTCAAACCTTTTCTTCATCACACCTTCAAACTCTTTGCATAGTTGTGGACTTTTGGACCCGAAAATGATGTCATCTACGTAGATGTGAACCAAGATTTGATCCACACCAACATGCTTAATGAACAAGGTTTGATCGATTATGCCTCGCGAATAGCCATGCTCGAGCAAGTGCTTCGTAAGAGTCGCATACCACGCTCGAGGAGCCTGATGTAGCCCATACAGAGCCTTGTCTAACTTGTAGACGTGATTAGGAAACTTTGAGTTAACAAACCCAGGAGGTTGATCAACATAGATTTCTTCCTTCACAGCGCCATACAGGAAGGTAGTCTTGACGTCCATCTGGTATACTGTGAAGTTCATGTAGGAGGCATACACAAGGAAAATATGAATAGCCTCCAAACGAGCCACCGGAGCATAAACTTCGTTGTAGTCAAGACCCTCGATTTATCTAAATCAACCTACAACCAACCGAGCCTTATTCCGTACAATGACCCCGGAATCATCTTGCTTGTTATGATAGACCCATTGTGTGTCAAGAGACTTCTTCCCCTTAGGTAACTCAACCAATTTTCAAACCCCTAGCTTTTCAAATTGATTCAATTCCTCATGCATAGCATCCACCCAGCTGGGCTCATTCAAAGCCATTTCAATGTTCTTAGGCTCAATTTGAGATATGAAGCAAGAGTAGAGACATGTATTTACATCTCCACTCTAAATCCACATTTTAACACCATCGCCCAACTGGCCAATGACATTTTTGAATGGATGATCGCGTTGAATTCTGGAAGGTATCTCCTGGCTGATGTCATTGATCAAAACGGGAAGATTGTGAATATTGAGAAATCCATCATCTGCTGAATGATCCACTTAATACAGTCCTGACTCATGAGAAGGGCTTGCCAAGAACTCATTAGCAATCGGTTCAGGAAAGAGTAGTTCCATTAATGTTTGAGTAGCAGCGTAAGCATCTCTGGACATAAACTCTCTTTCATCGGGAGTAAGAGGAGTGGCATTAGCATCTGGATTGTTTTTTGACTTGGAGATTCTGGACAAGCAATTGGAACAGACATGTCCACCGAAGGCTTTATAGATGACACCATCGGTGGTCTGTAAAGAACTTCTTTGTCTTCGTCTTCAATCACATTCTTCGAACCAGGAGTGGAGCCAGATAAGTAATCGGAAGACACATTAAAGGATTTGAATAGAGTTACAAAATCAAACAAATTTGGACCCACTCTAGCATTCGTCTCGTTCTCCTCCAACCAGTGCACGTCAAAGGATTCTACAATTTGCTTAGTTTTCTGGTTGTAGACCTTATACGCTGTGCGAGCAGCATACCCTACAAAGTAACAGTCATCGGCTTGGCATTGAATTTAGGGTTGGATTCCAGGTGAAGAAGGGTGCAAGGGCAGCCAAAAATGCAGAAGTGACTGATAGATAGCTTGTGACTGTAGAGAATTTCGTATGGAGTCTTCATCTAGGCTTTGTTGATCAAAACACGATTCTGAACATAACAAGATGTGTTGATCGCCTCAGCCCAAAAGAAAACAGGTAGCTTGGAGTCACAAAGCATCGTCCTCGCATCGTCTTGATGCACGATCCCGTTTCTTCGCAAAAATGATCAAGAGTAAAATTCTTGAATTATGTTCCATTTTCGGTTCGGAGCGCCTTCACCTGGTGATTGGTTTGGTTCTCTATCATCACAATGAACTTCTTAATCAGATCAGCAACCCCAACTTTGTTGGACAAGAAGAAGACCCACATAAAATGTGATAAGTCATCGATCACAACCAGAAAATACGAATTTATGTTGATGCTAAGGACATTGACCGGACCAAACATGTCCATCTGCAATAATTGGAGCACCTAGTTGATTGAATTGACCTGTTTCGGCAGGTGTTGTTTTCTGTGATGCTTTCCTTGGGCGCATGACACACACTTTTCAAATGTTATAAAATCTCTGACAGGAAGTCCACACACCATATCATTCTTCGCAAGACGATTTAGGTTCTTTGTGTTAGCATGTCCAAATCTTCGGTACCAGCATTGCATTTTGTTTGGAGACTTTGGAGAAGAGGCAAGTGACTTGTTCAGGAATGTTGCTATTCATATCAATGATGTATGCATTGTTGTAACACCCCGAGATTCAAGTGCATATCTTTCATCCTTGATCTTTATTGTATTGTCATGTTTAGTCCTTGAGTGGAGAATGTATAGCAAGTGAGTACGCTGGGCGTACCAAGGGGATACGTTGTACGTAATCACGCGCTTAATTTGGACGCGGAGTCGGCAAGGTACGCTGGGCGTACCTAGAGTTACGTCGGGCGTACCCGGCCTAGGTGCATACACCATAATCCTCCTTGTGCACTATTTAAAGGGTGTTATGGCTCATTCCTTAGCCTCCATATCAGTGAGTGAAACCCTAAAAGAGAGCCCCATCGTTCTTAGTGTGTGAGAGGGTTGATTTGAGCTTGTTGGTGCTTTAGAGGCTTGGTGAAGAAGAAGGAAAGGAGAACTTGGAGGCTAAAGCTTGAGGTGCCATTTTGGATCTGAGATCTACAGAGGAAAGATCTACTCTTGGAGGTATAAAGTTCAAAAATTTCCTCTTCTTTTGGTTGTTCTTGTATGTGTCATTTTTAGGGCTAAAAACCCCAACGGTGGAGACTTTATGAGTGTAAAGTACTCCATGGTCCGAGATTTGTCCCTTTTCAGTGTTATTAGTGATGTAGAGCCATAAAGTTCCCATCTTGGATGTTACTTTGGAGTCATGCATGTGTTTTAAGCCTTCTAGAGTTGAAGGTTGGATCATTTTGGGAGTTAGTGACTTGTTCAGCCATGCAAAGGCTTAAGGTCATCAACTTTATGGATAAGGGGATTAGAAGGGGTCAGATCTAAAATATGGACGTGGGTCTTAATTGATTAAGACCTCAAGAGCAAGAGGGATGATGCATGGGAGTACGCCGAGCGTAATTCCTAGTACGCACCGCGTATTGGGAGGCGCTCCCCGATTCTGTGGTGCAACCGGGTACGCCCAGTGTACACATCTGGTACGCGCAGCGTAACCCGGAGAGTTGACTTTTGGTTGACTATTAGGGTATGGTCTATTGTGGGGCCTTTGAGCTATGGGCGGGGTAAAATGGTCTTTTACCCATCTAAGAGTGTCATAAGAGAGCATAGTCTAGCCTTGAGAGTTATACTAAATAGAGTATTATTTTTATATGATTAGACGGAGGCTAGGCCAACATTTACCGAGTCAGAGATTTACCGAGATACCCGAAGTGAGTCTTCTCACTATACTTTACCTAGTGTGGTAACAGAGTTAAGAGAGAGTATTATAGAGTTATATGCCAGTGTGATTGCATGTTATTATGTGTTGTGATTTATTGTGATATGTGATATGCATTATTCAGAGTTACAGAGTTGGGACTTTCGGGTCCCTAGGGTTAGGGCCAGAGTGCCCACAGAGAGTTGGGGCTGGAGGGCCCCACTAAGACAAATTGACCAGAGGGTCAACAGAGTTACAGCCTCGAGTGGCTATTATGTGATTATTGTGGTATTTTGGGGAAACTCACTAAGCTTATGCTTACAATGTTCAGTGTTATGTGTTTCAGGTACCAGTGATGACCGCGGGAAGGCACCGGCTTGATTCGTACACACATATGGGAATTGGATGTATTTTGATCTTGGGAGACATTGTGATTTGAAAACTTGATGTTATGACGTTTTGTGAACGAATTGTTTAATTAAAAATGTGTTTTCAAAAGTGAAAAATTGTTTTAATTTTTACGGTGTTACAAGTTGGTATCAGAGCCTAGGTTTGAGGGATTTGGGTGCACCTTCGGGCGTATCTGAACTCAAACCGAGGATTTGAGAAATTTTTTGATAATAAAACAAGTTTTCAAAAGAAGAACTTGCGAGATAAACAGAGCAGGGTCGTGTGTACGACCAGCCAGCGCCCGAACGGGGATTTCCCAAAATACCATCATTATAAGTGTTATAATATATGATGTAATATGTTATCTGATGAGCTATGATATGCATGCTAGAGTAGACTAGGTATTCTTATTAGGACTAGAGTGGCCTGATATGTGATGCCTGAGTCTAGGAGTCTTGCTGCTATGAATATTTCAGAGTGGTTAGGTAGCAGCGAGGAGATTTTGAGAGATCTGTTGCGAGTATCATATGATTAGAGAGAGTAGAATGCTTGGGAGTTGGGACTCTGGGAGGAGGAATTGGGGTGGATGCTGATGCGGTGTGGACGGTAGTATTGGGCCCGTACTACTGAAGACACCGGGTCAGTGCACTGTCCAAGTAAGAATCTTTGGAGTACCAGGGAACAAGTAGGATGGAGTACTCGAGTGTGAGTATACTCGAGCGAGTCCCTGATATTATTCTTATGTTGTATTTCAGAGAGAGAGAGATCTTGGTTGGGACTCGCCAGACATCAGGGACCAGTGACACGAGGGATGAGGAGATCCGTAGGATCATCCAGGAGGAGGTGGCTGCGGCCATCAGGGTAGAGATACTAGAGATGTTCGGGTCTATCAAGACCACGTTGATAGAGACATTTGATGAGCTTCTCTTTCTGAGGCTGCTGTTGCTGCAGCCACTGCAGCCATAGCTGCGACGAGGCCGCAGGGTGGTGATGCGTTGCTGTTCCGAGAGTTCAGAAAAACGAAACCACCGGAGTTTAACGGGACCCAGGACCCGATTGCGGCGATGAGATGGATTTCAGACATAGAGGGGTGTTTCTTCACTTGCTCATCTCCTGAGCATTTGAGAGTCCGGTTCGCGCTGAACCAGCTTCGCTTGGGGGCGAAGGACTGGTGGAAATTTGTGACGGCGCACTATACGCCTGCTGAGTTTGCAGCAGTGACCTGGGAGAGGTTCACTGCTATGTTCCGAGATGAGTACGTTCCCCAGGTGGAGAGGGAGCGTTTGGCCCAGGAGTTTCTGGCCCTCAAGCAGGGTACTGAGTCTATTACTGTGATCACGAGGATGTTTCATGAGCGGGCGATGTTCTGCCCAGAGCACGTCTCCTCCGAGCAGGCACGTATGAGTCGATATTTGAGCATTGTGAGGAGGGACATACGTGAGTTCGTGGCGAACTCGACGTACCGGACATTTACCGAGCTTCAGGAAAATGCCCGGAAGAGGGAGATAGAGTTGGAGACTCATGCTAGGGAGGAGGCTGAGTCTCAGGGGAGGGATCAGCGACCGGTGTAGTCCCAGCCAGTAGCCAAGAGGGCCAAGCCCGCCGATTCGAGATCAGGGAACCAGAGGGGCCGCACTTGTGGCAAGTGCGGCAAGAGCCACAACGGAGTGTGTAGAGCAGGGTCTTGCTACAAATGTGGCAAGGAGGGGCATATGGCCAAGGACTCCCCAAGGGGTTTGCAGTATGTTTTCACTGCAACCAGACCGGACACCGGAAGGCAGAGTGTCCGCAGTTGCGGGAATCAGCACAGGGAGCACCTCAGGGATCTGCCCCTGCCGCCATCAGAGCTACCGAGAGTCGGCCAGTGAAGGCCGAAGCACCGAGGGCACGAGGGAGAGCCTTTCAGTTGACCGCGGAAGAGGTCCGTGTAGCACCCGATGTCGTGGCGGGTATGTATTCTTTCATGTATTTATTTTGATGTTGAGATATTGTGCTTATATTATGTTATGCATAGGTACTTTTCTTGTGAATTCTGTACCTGCCTTGGTGTTATTTGACTCAGGTGCGAGTCGGTCTTTTGTATCTTTGGCTTTTAGTCAACATATCAGTGTTAGTCGTGAGGCGTTGAGCCGGCCTCTGAGAGTTTCCATAGCTGACGAGAGGGTGATTTATGCCACAGAGGTGATTCGAGAGTGTGTATTCGAGATTTTCGATGTTGAGTTCCTGATTGATTTGATTCCTATTGCGATGGGTGACGTCTGTGTGTTGGGGTGCAAAGTTATTCATTCATGACTTTGTAAATGTTTGACTTTTGTAAAACCCACTTGCATGTGGTGCTTTAGCCTTTAGACCCATTTGTTAGAGAGTGAGAGAGAGACATGTAAACACCTCTATAAATAGTGGGTTCATACCACTTGTAGAGGTGTGCTTGAGAGATGTAGAAGTGAGTGTGTAAGTATGTGTTAATTATGTAGTCTAGATCTAGATCTTTTTTTGTAACACCATATACATTCAATATATCTCTTAAACACCCAAATCACCATGTTCAATTGTGCAAGCTTTAATTCCGCATGCCAAACCATGTTCTTTGTCACTACAATTGGTATCAGAGCTTGGTTTTCACGATCAACGTGACTTTTGAAGAACGATTCTCGGTTTGGCAACATTTGTCGCAATTTGAGCAATTTTGGTGAGTCTCTCTCTATGATCTCTTGTAATATTTGATTCGTGCGTTACGTTCTTGATTTTTGATCATTTTGATTCATTGGATCTAGTTCGTTTCAAATCTCATTGTTGATCCAATAATTTTTCATTGATCAATGTCCGATCCAATCATATTTGTTTGTTTGAATCGAGATTGATGCATAAAATACTTTTATGATCTACAATTTTCGAATCTTGTACTGTTCATAAACATTTTAATTGCTACCAAAAGAAACTTGTTACTGTTTCGTGTCCGATCATCGAGCCCAAGAAATTTTCAAATCATTTAATATCCGATATACTTCCAGTTTGAGCCCAATTTCTATTCATTGTTCGCATATTCAAAGTTTAAGCCCAATCCATAATCTAAAGAGTTGTAATCGGATCATATCAAATCCATTCTCAAGTTCATTCTCATGTATATGGATCTGATACGCACAAGCTTAAGGTGGTTGTACATTCTGGTCGAACATCTATAATTTTTCCTCAGTTGATCATTTATGAATCGATTGTTCTGTGTGATCTGAATGTATATCATCGTTTTTAACAATCATTCGTTGTTGATTGTTAATCAGAATTTAGAAATTGATTTCAATCGATTTGTTGTATGATGATATCGGTTTTTGACTCAAAAATCGGTAAATGATTCATTGATTTTGATAAAATTGATCAAGAAATTTGAAATTGTTGGGAAGAACAGATGAAGAACAGTTGTTTGAACACCTTTTGATCTGAAATCGGACCTCAAAACCATTGATTTAGTGTTTATGATTCGTTGACTTTGAAAAGTCAAACTATGAAACACTCAAATCTGACATTCTGGAGCTGATTCAGTGGATTGGAGATTGATTTTGCTCAATATAAGTTGTTTTGGGGATATAGATCTTGAAATCAAGTCCAATTTGGAGAGTAATTTCGAAATCGGTTGGATTTATGATCTTATTGACGAACGATGAATGGGAACGAACTGAGAACTGATATGCTCGACCAATTGTTGTTTGCGAAATCGGTTTGATTTTCGAAGATGATTTGGTTGATTGTGTGAGTTCGCAAGTTTGGAATTGAAAAATGATGTTGATGGAACGAAGTCATGAAAAGTGTTTACAGATAATCGACTGGGAAATTGATGTTTACAAAAGAACGAAAATTCGATTTTGAATCCTTACAGGGTGATGGTCGATACTTGTGATTTTGATTGTTGATTTGGAGTCGGGAACTCGATGATGTTTAGCTGTCGTTGTTGAAGAACTGGATTCACATGTGAGAATCAAAATTGGGTTCGCATATAAAAATGTTCGCATCTGTGATATGGAGGTCAAAAATGTTTGCATCTAAAAAGGGTTCGCATTTGAGATCAGTTTGCATATGAGTGACTCAAATTGTATTCGCATCTGGATTTCAAACATAAATTCGCATTTGGTGAGAAAAATGTGTGGTTAATGGTAAAACAAGATTCGCACATAAGGTTGTAATACTGTTCGCATTTGGGAGCAGTTCCATATAAAAGCAAAATCAGGTTTGGATTTGTGTGAATGGAATTTGCATTTGGTGATTAGTTCGCATTTGGAGTCAAAATGCGAAGTCATCTCATCCATGATTCGCATTCATGAAATTTTCTTATACATCGTTTGCATTCATGATTCACAAATGTGCGAAGAGTCAAAATGCGAAGTCAAAATGTGCGAAGTCTTTACTATGAAACATTGGTGAATTGGGGAAGACAACAGAAGTTTCAAAAAGTGTCCCTGTAGTTTCGCATTTTTGGCAACAAATACCCAACTTCGCATATGGGTAATAAAAGCTGAAAAAAAAAGCAGAATTTTCTGTTCTGGTCCTTGCAGTTTGTGCGAATTTACGCTTTATCCCCGATTTCGCAAATGGGCTAGAGTTTCGCATATTTGATTGTTTTTGGCGCATCGGGTCACTGCATAATTTTGAAATTGACAATTTCTACCCATTTTTGAGAAATTTTGTCAAAGGCGATCCGTGAACGATGATAAAAATTGGTTATTTTTTGGGTTTTTCGGATTGAAGCACAAAGTTTATGCCACATGTTAAGGGGAGTTTTGACATGAAAAATTCCAAATAGAGCACGTTCTTTTTCCTTGGAGTTTTATAATCAAATTTCGATTATAAAAAGGGGGAGAAGTTTAATATGGAAATTCGAACTTGAATTTTTCATATTACGCGGATTTGAAGACCGAAGTGATTTTGAAGTTTTGAAGCCTACGAGATGATGCAATTGGAAGTTCGAAAGTGATGTATTCGAAATCGGTTTGGAATTATTGAAGATTTTTGGGGTGTGTTTTTATGCGCAACTTTGGGTGATTATTTGGAGTTTGAAATACTCTTGATCATTCGTTGCTGCTCGGATTGTATGGTCTCACATCCTAGAGCCCAAATGAAGAGTCATGGAAGAATTGAAGATTGAAGTTCGTTTCGACATGTGTCACCTTTGAGGCTCGAACCGCGTAGTGCTTGATTTTGGAAGATTTGAAGTGGGTCATTCATTCCTAACTTTGAGGGGGAGAATGTTGGGGTGCAAAGTTATTCATTCATGACTTTGTAAATGCTTGACTTTTGTAAAACCCACTTGCATGTGGTGCTTTAGCCTTTAGACCCATTTGTTAGAGAGTGAGAGAGAGACATGTAAACACCTCTATAAATAGTGGGTTCATACCACTTGTAGAGGTGTGCTTGAGAGATGTAGAAGTGATTGTGTAAGTGTGTGTTAATTATGTAGTCTAGATCTAGATCTTTTTTATAACACCATATACATTCAATATATCTCTTAAACACCCAAATCACCATGTTCAATTGTGCAAGCTTTAATTCTGCATGCCAAACCATGTTCTTTGCCACTACACTATGTCATTGTGGGCATGGACTGGTTGAGTAGATTCGATGCGGTTATCGACTCGACCGACAGCTGGTGACCATACGAGACCCTAGTGGGGGAGTTCTTACGGTGTACGGCGAGGGTACACGTTCTAGGTCAGCGTTTTGTTCGGCCGCTAGGGTGAGGCAGTGTCTACAGCAGGGTAAGGGCTTTGTGGCGTATGTGATGGATACGCGGGTTGATTCAGGGAGACCGAGGTTAGTTGAGGAGGTTCCGATAGTGCGTGAGTTCTCGGATGTATTTCCAGAGGAGTTGCCGGGTGTGCCTCCCGTGAGGCAAGTGGAGTTCAATATCGATTTGGTTCCGGGGGCCGCGCCTATTGCCAAGGTGCCCTATCGCCTTGCACCTCCAGAGATGCAAGAGTTATCCTCGCAGCTTCAGGAGCTGTTGGGGAAGGGGTTTATTCGGCCGAGCAGCTCGCCGTGGAGAGCGCCTATCCTTTTTGTCAAGAAGAAGGATGGTTCACACCGGATGTGCATTGATTACCGGGAGTTGAACAAGCTGACGGTCAAGAACTGTTACCTGTTGCCGAGGATCGATAATTTGTTCGATCAGTTGCAGGGAGCATCTTGGTTCTCCAAGATCGATTTGAGGTCGAGGTATCATCAGGTAAGGGTGCGAGATGAGGACATCCAGAAGACAGCGTTCAGGACTCGTTATGGGCATTATTAGTTTGTGGTGATGCCTTTCGGACTCACCAATGCCCCAGTAGTGTTCATGGATCTCATGAACAGAGTGTGTAGGCCGATGCTGGATCGGTCGGTGATCATGTTCATCGACGATATTTTGGTGTATTCGAGATCCAAAGAGCAGCATGAGGAGCATTTGAGGGAGATCCTCGGAGTTCTGAGATCGGAGAGGCTTTACGCCAAATTCTCTAAGTGTGATTTCTGGTTGCGAGAGGTCCAGTTCGTAGGGCACCTTGTTAACCAGAAGGGGATTTTGGTCGACCCGGCCAAAGTGGAGGCAGTGATGAGTTGGGAGGTGCCGAGGTCACCGTCCGAGATCAGGAGTTTCTTGGGGTTGGCAGGCTATTATCGGAGATTTATCTGGGATTTCTCCAAGATCGTCGTGCCACTCACCAGGTTAACCGGAAGGGTGTCGCTTTTTCATGGGGACCAGAGCAGCAGACCTCCTTTGAGACGCTTCGCCAGAGGCTATGTGAAGCCCCAGTGTTAGCCCTCCCGGAGGGGATGGAGGACTTTGTGGTGTATTATGATGCATCGATCTTGGGGTTGGGAGCAGTGCTGATGCAGAGAGGGCATGTGATAGCATACGCATCGAGGCATCTGAAGCCTCATGAGACGAGGTATCCCACCCACGATCTTGAGTTGGGGGCAATGGTGTTCGCCCTCGAGATTTGGCGTCACTATCTGTACGGGGTTCGGTGTACGATATACACGGACCACAAGAGCCTGAAGTATTTGATGGATCAACCCAACCTAAACATGCGACAGAGGAGGTGGTTGGACGTGGTCAAGGATTATGATTGTGAGATCATGTACCACCCGGGCAAGGCTAATGTTGTAGCCGATGCACTGAGCCGTAGGGCGGAGAGCACCCCGTTGCGAGATGTATGTTTGAGATTGACCGTGATAGCTCCGGTGTTGGACGCCATTCGTGGGGCATAGGCTGAGGCTATGCAGCCTGAGATGCAGAAGAAAGAGCGAGTTGTTGGGTTGGTATCGGAGTTCGTTACCAATGGCCGGGGGCTTATGACTTTTCAGGGGCGTATCTGGGTACCGTTTGTGGGAGGGACGCGTACCATTTTGATGGTGGAGGCTCATCAGTCGAAGTTCTCGATCCATCTTGGGGCCACTAAGATGTATTTAGACCTGAGGAGGGAGTATTGGTGGCCATGTATGAAAAGGGATGTCGCATGGTTTGTTGAGAGGTGGTTAACCTGCCGTAGGGTTAAGGCCGAGCACCAGAGACCGCATGGTAAGTTGCAGCCGTTGGAGGTTCCCGAATGGGAGTGGGAACAGATTACCATGGATTTTATCACCAAATTGCCAAGGACTGCTAGGGGAGTCGATGCAATTTGGGTGATTATGGACAGGTTGACAAAGAGCGCCCACTTCCTTGCTATCAGTGATAGCTCTTCCGCAGAGAAGTTGGCAGAGATATACGCGAAGGAAGTGGTATCTCGACATGGAGTGCCGATCTCGATTGTCTCAGACCGAGATGTGCGTTTCACTTCCAGATTTTGGAAGAAGTTTCATGAGGAGTTGGGTACTAGGCTGCATTTTAGTACCGCATATCACCCCCAGACTAACGGACAGAGTGAGCGGACAATTCAGACGCTCGAGGATATACTCCGAGCGTGTGTGTTGGATTTCGGGGGGAGTTGGGACACGTATTTGCCCTTGGCAGAGTTTTCCTACAACAACAGCCATCATTCGAGCATTGGTATGCCACCCTTTGAGCTGTTGTATGGGAGGAGGTGTCGAACTCCCATTTGCTGGGGTGAGGTCGGGCAACGTGTTATGGGTAGTACAGAGATTGTACTGCAGACGACTGAGTAGATACAGCAGGTCAGGCAGAGGTTATTGACCCCTCAGAGTCGTCAGAAAAGTTATGCAGATAGGCGTCGGTCCGAGCTCGAGTTCCAGGTCGGCGACTTTGTACTCCCGAAGGTCTCTCCTTGGAAAGGAGTGATCCGATTCAGGAAGAGAGGCAAGTTGGGGCCCCGTTATATCGGTCCTTTTCGGATAATTGCAAGGGTAGGCAGGGTAGCCTACCGGTTGGAGCTACCTGCAGAGTTAGGTCAGATCCACGACACTTTCCACGTGTCGCAATTGCGGAAGTGTATAGCCGATGAGTCGGCAGTGGTACCATTGGAGGATATTCAGGTGGATGCGAGCCTGAATTATGCTGAGAGACCAGTGGCAATCAGAGATCGGAAGATCAAGGTTTTGAGGAACAAGGAGGTGCCTTTGGTTTTGGTTCAGTGGCAACATCGGAAGGGATCCGAGATGACATAGGAGTCAGAGTCGAAGATGCGAGGGCAGCATCCAGAGTTGTTCGAGGAATGAGACTTCGAGGGAAAAGTCTAGTTCTAGTGGGGGAGAATTATAACACCCCGAGATTCAGGTGCATATCTTTCATCCTTGTTCTTTATTGTATTGTCATGTTTAGTCCTTGAGTGGAGAATATATAGCAAGTGAGTACGCTGGGCGTACCAAGGGGGTACGCTGCGCGTACTCATGCGCTTAATTTGGACGCGGAGTCGGCAAGGTACGCTGGGCGTACCTAGAGTTACGCCGGCATACCCGGCCTAGGTTCAAAAACCCTAATCCTCCTTGTGCACTATTTAAAGGGTGTTATGGCTCATTCCTTAGCCTCCATATCAGTGAGTGAAACCCTAAAAGAGAGCCCCATCGTTCTTAGTGTGTGAGAGTGTTGATTTGAGCTTGTTGGTGCTTTAGAGGCTTGGTGAAGAAGAAGGAAAGGAGAACTTGGATGCTAAAGCTTGATGTGCCATTTTGGATCTGAGATCTACAGAGGAAAGAGCTACTCTTGGAGGTATAAAGTTCAAAACTTTCCTCTTCTTTTGGTTGCTGTTGTATGTGTCATTTTTAGGGCTAAAAACCCCAAAGGTGGAGACTTTATGAGTGTAAAGTACTCCATGGTCCGAGATCTGTCCCTTTTCAGTGTTATTAGTGATGTAGAGCCATAAAGTTCCCATCTTGGATGTTACTTTGGAGTCATGCATGTGTTTTAAGCCTTCTAGAGTTGAAGGTTGGATCATTTTGGGAGTTAGTGACTTGTTCAGCCATGCAAAGGCTTAAAGTCATCAACTTTATGGATTAAGGGGCTTAGAAGGGGTCAGATCTAAATTATGGACGTAGGTCTTAACTGATTAAGACCTCAAGAGCAAGAGGGCTGATGCAGGGGAGTACGCCGAGCGTAATTCCTAGTACGTGCCGCGTACTGGGAGGCGTTCCCCGATTCTGTGGTGCAGCCAGGTACGCCCAACGTACACATCTGGTACGCACAGCGTAACCCGAAGAGTTGACTTTTGGTTGACTTTTAGGGTATGGTCTACTGTGGGGCCTTTGAGCTATGGGAGGGGTAAAATGGTCTTTTACCCTTCTGAGAGTGTCATAAGAGAGCATAGTCTAGCCTTGAGAGTTATACTAAATATAGTATTATTTTTATATGATTAGACGGAGGCTAGGCCAGCATTTACCGAGTCAGAGATTTACTGAGACACCCGAGGTGAGTCTTCTCACTATACTTTACCTAGTGTGGTAACAGAGTTAAGAGACAGAGTATAATAGAGTTATATGCCAGTGTGATTGCATGTTATTATGTGTTGTGATTTATTGTGATATGTGATATACATGATTCAGAGTTACAGATTTGGGACTTTCGGGTCCCTAGAGTTAGGGCCCACAGAGAGTTGGGGCTGGAGGGCCCCACTGAGACACATTGACCAGATGGTCAACAGAGTTACAGCCTCGAGTGGCTATTATGTGATTATTGTGGTATTTTGGGGAAATTCACTAAGCTTATGCTTACAGTGTTCAGTGTTATGTGTTTCAGGTACCAGTGATGACCGCGGGAAGGCGCCGACTTGATTCGTACACACATATGGGAATTGGATGTATTTTGATCTTGGGAGACATTGTGATTTGAAAACTTGATGTTATGACGTTTTGTGAACGAATTGTTTAATTAAAAATGTGTTTTCAAAAGTGAAAAATTGTTTTAATTTTTACGGTGTTACAATTGCCATCCCTTTTAGATTTTACAAGAATCCATTCATCTAGAATGACAATGCATGGCTTCAGAATCAGGCATTCTTTATCAGTGAAATGCGTTGAATAACCCTTTTCACAAATCTGAGAAACGCTCAACAGGCTATGCTTTAACTCGGGAGCATAATTGACATTCTCAAAACTCAGCACTCCGTTAGACACTTTTCCTCTTTGAGTGATCTTCCCGCCTTCACCTCCCGCAAAGGAAACGTATCCCCCATTAAAATTTTGAATGTCGTTCAGCTGGGAGATGTCTCATGTAATGTGTCGGGAACAGTCGTTGTCGACATACCAAGGTCTGACGACATTCCTCCGCAACTGTCGGGGACCCTTAACACTCACACATTTATCCATTTTATGTTTTGACTTTGTAACGTTATTGGAAACACTTTCAGATGGTGATGATGATTGGTCAGAAGCAGATTTGGGTACCCACTGGTATTTATCTTTTGAAGATTTCACAGGTTATTTGGAAATGGTGTTCTTTATCTTTGAGCGTTTAGCTTTCCGACTAAAATTAGTCGAAGATCCAGACGATCCCTTTGACGAAATCAATTTTGACTTAGTCGCATTCGATTTCGGCAAAGCACCTGTGGCTGATTTAGTGAAAACCTGTTTATTTGATTTAAAAAAGGACCTTTTTATTATGATTAACCTTCCAATCATCATCTTGAGGGCGAGATCTTGAGGACTTTCTAGTTAAAGACCTTCCTCGAGACTCGTTCTCTCTTCTTGGTGAGGAAAAATGCACAAATTCCGTATTGGGACAATTTCAAGCGATGTGACCAGCAGTAGCACAGTTGAAAAAAAAAATTATTATTACTAGAACTAATACCGCCCTTATCAGATGTCATGCTCTTATCTACTTTTCTAAATTTCCCACATGTGCACGTGCAGGAGTTAGATTGTGTAACAGATGTAGAAGGTGTGGATGTACTAGTGTCAGATTTGGCAGTTTTCTCAAAAGCAACACCACAATTTTCAGAATTATCAGTTTTAGACATCATATCATCACAAACAAAAGTATCAGTCTTAACATTAGACACAAACTCATCACAAATAGAAACACCAAACTTAGACACCAAATTATTTGACTCAAACTTCTCATCCCATTGCTTTCATTGGTTTATTGACACATCTACATTTGAAGTAGAAATGTTAGTATCCAAAACCCTAGCATTAGGTCTTGTTGCTTGTTCAGCAGCTGGTTTACCATAAATCATGTATGGTTCTCTATCAATCTCTTCTTGTGTCAAAGGAGTAGAAATATAGTTGTGATTAAATGGAGGAGGGACACTCTCATATCCTATACCTACCTGTTTTTGGTCTTTCCACTGTATTTGTTCTTTAATTATTTTTGCAACCTTTTCACTTGACACATCGAACTTCTTAAAGTTAAAATCAGCATTTGCAAAACGAATTTTCAATGTGTCAAGTTCTGCAGTTACAGCAACAAGTTTGCTTTTAATGTGTCAAGTTCTGCAGTTATAACAACAATGAACGAGTTTTCAATGTGTCAAGGTCATTTTGCTAGAGAATGACCTGGTTCATGGCAATTAAAGCAGCGGAGTTTGCCTTTGTTAAACCCAACTTTCTTTTCTGCATTCATCCCCCAGTTATTTTTGCTTATCCTTTTGGAGAATTGTTTAGCTCTGAACACTGCCATGGCAATTTGCCATGTTATGTCCATTTCTTCAACATCTTCTGGATGGATTTGGTCCGAACCAGCAAATAACAATTGATGGGGCAGTTCACCAGCTACAAAAGCATTATAACAGTTAGCCAAACCAGTTACAAGAGCCAAGTTCTCTTTTCTTTGGAAACAGGAATTTGAGCAGAAACTGGAACACTTGTCTTTAAAGATGAAGCAACTTGGGGATGAGGTTGGGGAGCAGCAAATGACGATTGAGGAGTGATAAATGATGAATGAGAATTAACAAAAAGTGGAACTTGAGGATTAGTAAAGGATGAGAAAGCATTGTTTGATTGAATCCCGAGATTGGCAGAAGAATATGAGTTAAAATGGTTGATCTCTCTTTGTTTGTCATCCAAATCACAAGCTTTAATGATGGCCATGAGTTCAACCAAACTAAGTAGATTGAGATTCTTGGTTTTCTTGATGACAGCAACATTCACATCCCATGTCTTTGGGAGAGAATTAAGCAACTAAGGATTTTATGTCCGTACACAAGATCACAACTGTACATGCCAACTGTACACTCCAACCATACACTTCAATTGTACACTTCAACCATACACTTCAACAGTACACTTCAACCGAACACTCCAACCGTACACTTGATTATAGTCAAGGATCTTGAATGGAGTATGGCCGTACACGCGTGTCCGGCCGTACATGCCGCAACTAAGCTCAACCATACACACTAGGTTTAACCGTACACACCAAAAACACTTGAATTCCGAGTAAGTTTTGATTCTAAGTCTTTGAATGTTGATCAGAAGCAGAAACTGAATAGGTAATCTCGAATTAGTCTAAAAAATGATGAAGTTTTCTGGTCGTACACACATGAAGATCCAATTTGACACTGATTTGGCTCTGTTACCAGTTGTAAGTCCCGATTTCAATGATCCAAACCAGTGATCAAACATATATCAATCAATTAGAATAAGAATGGAGTAGAGGAAAGATTAAATCAAGCATGCACACGTCAATATCACAAAAACGTCAGGTACACCTTGGATACACACACATTCGTCAACCTTAAATTGACACAGACACACTCTATTTATAGGACCACCAGATGTACACGTGTGTACAACCGTACACCCATGTACGGCCGTACACACGAGTCCATCCGTACATAACCACACAACAAGCTACAAACATCATTCGAATCCCAGAATCCTACCAAGACCTATACAAGATGGATGCCTAGCCCAAACCACTATATTATGACCTATCATATCCATATAAGAAAATGTATATGAGCATTTATGTATATTAAGAGCATGTATGAGGTATATGTTAGAAGCATGTAATAGAGCATGTAAATATACCTAGAGTACGTTAAGAAGATTAGAAGTGTATTTAGTAATACACAAGAGATGACAGAAAGAGAAGAAGATGATATGCAATATAATCATAAGAGTAAATATGAATGTCTAGACATCATTGGTATTGTGTAGAATACCAATATGTTATTAAACCTAGATAAGGATTAAGTATTTAATGAATTAAGTACTAGAAGAGAAAGATCAAATAATATCTTAATGAGACAAAGTGGTAGATTTTCCATGGGACAAGTGTCATGTAATGAGTGACATAACAAAGATAAAGATGTATAGAAAGATGGTTCCTTCTGGGACAAGAGATACAGGTTCCTACGAGGACAAGTGATAGAGGTTCCATCGGGAATAGAAAGTATGATTCCTTTAGGAATAAGAATATGGTTCCTACGGGAGAGAGAGTATGGTTGCTACAAGGGCAAGAGTATGGTTCCTTCGGGAATAGAGAGTATGATCCCTTCGAGAATAAGATTATGTTCCTACGGGGAAAGAGATGATGATTCCCTTTGGAAATGTAGATAGATGGTTCCTACGGGAATCAAGATTGTATATGATTAGAAAAGATGGATAAAGGTTCCTTGAGAGGAACAATAAAATAAAGTTCTTTGTAAGAACTTAGATGTAATCCATGAGGGATTATGGGTAAGAAATCTATAATGGATTCAAGAGAAGAAGGAAGATCAAGGATCTGTGGGATCATAAGAGATATAAGTAAGACTAGATAACAATACCTAGTAATGTTGTGGGATGTTGTTTTCCCTTAGAACATATAGAAAAGTAGAGTATGAGATGTGACCGATGCGTTTAGATGGGAAAAAAATGTTGAGGCATTAAAGCTATGAAAGAGCAAATAAGAGATAGAGTAGAGAAGAGAAAGTCTAAAGTAGAGAAAGAGTACAAAAGAGATGGATAAAAGAAGAGAAAGAACATCGGACAGAGTAAGAGATAGTGAAGAGACATAGTATAGAAGAGAGATAAATAGAGTATAAGTAGAGTATGAGAAGAGATTAAGATAATAGTGTGAGAATCAGAGTATATGACATAGAAAGAGTTATATGAGATAAGAAAGAGTATAAAGAAGTATTATAAAATATTAGAAGAGATAGATGGAAGGAAAAGGAATAGTAGTGTATGATATTAGAAATGAGTTAAATCAAAAAGTATGAGAAAAAGAAGTAAAGACGGAAGCTAAGAAAGTAGAAAGAATAATTCACTAGAAAAATTGTGTCTGATGTTTTAGATATGTTTATGTTTTGTAGGTTCAGGTAACAACAACCATGGTACCATAAGAGAAGACATGAGTACAAGGACAAGAAGTAGATAGTGGGATGTTATTTATTTTATTTCCTGCTTGTTCATTTGTATGTAAGATTTTATTGTAAACTATTATTTATCCTCGAAAGTTAAGTATTTTAATTTGAGTAGAATTCTGCAAATGTTAATAGAACTTTGATATTTCCCTTACATTAGATGTTATAAGATCTGAGTCATTACATTTCTAAATAATAACAACGTCCTTTTGGGTTGCCCTCAAGATACAAATGACATATTAAAACATATAGACATAAGTAGAGAATAAGTTTATTAATTTATTATGTTTAATAAATTAATCAAAAACTATTTTGGAATTATTTAGGAATTGATTAATTCAAGGGGTTAAATAATAATTCGTTAAAAACTGATTAATTGGAATATATTCTAGGGCCCTTATCAAATAACAGCAATTTGAAATTCTCCATCCATATTGGAAGCGATAAGATTTTGAATTTTATCTCCAGCCCACGTGGGATGAGAGACGAAACAATGGAAAGGATGCAAGGCTATAAATAGGGATCTAGGGATCTCATAATTCCTTGCACCTTAGCTTTAATATTTTATCAATTCTGCTCTTTTCTTCTATGGGATGTTTTCCAAACCCTCTTACGATTTGTGAAGAACAATTCATATCCTAGTTTTGTTTTGGTTCTTTCTTTGTAGTCGTTGGGTGTGATTCCGTTAGAGGGATTATACTTTGGGTACTCTCATCCAAGAAACATGATTGGATCAAGAATGGGTCACAATGCATAATGAAGGGGTTAAGAAGATCAAGATCATGCTACACAAGAGGTTAGTAATTCTATCTTTCTTATTAGATTTACAGTTTTAAAGTAGGTTGCTATAATTAGTAAAACCTAGATCCAAGGGAGCATGTACACATAGGTATTTTGTTTTATCTCCAATGCCTTGATCGTATGTATATATAAATAGATAACCCAACACATTTGTCCCCAATAACACACGATGAAAATGTCATTCATCAATATAACATTGTGATTTTTACCATAAAAAATCTTTTATTTAGATCACCTTTTTAACAAAATATGGTAACGGAAGGCTTGGTGATTTATTTTAAAACATATTTTAAATCACCACGTTACTTCAAAATCAATATCACATTTCCAACCCAATTAAAACATAACGAAAGTAAATTTTTAAGTGGGTAAAACATCAAACATGTCCAATATGGTATAATCTAATCAATCATAATTACCTCATATGTAACCTCTCTCACCAAGGCCAAACTCCTAAGATGCCTACAATAAGCGTATGACACAAAAGAGTTAATACACAAGTGCCAGCCCCTGCTAAGTGAGTTCATAAAGGTTGCATATAAAACATACAAACCCCAAATGGGTAAGTCATTCATTTTACAATGAAGCATGAAATAAGAAACAAATACCACTTAGCAAACAATCGCATATCATAATCATTCACTCACATGTTCCACTGCATACATGCATAAATTTTTAACCATAATTCTACCACGTAACATCTAGGATCAACCCTATAGCATATAAACAATCGTATAATATATAAGCAATCACATTTTATATAACATACATTTCTTTATATATTCAACCTTTTATTGTATGACCAACCTTTTGTTATATATCGAAACCTTTATTATATAACCAACCTTTTTGTTATATTTTCAATGTTTTATTATATATCTAACCTTTTGTTATATATTTAAACTTTTATTATGTTTTTCCAACCGTATGATAGACAAGTGTCCCTTAATGCAACCTAACCCAAGAGAAACACCTTGTTCACTACTTGTGTGCACGTCCAATCAAATGCTCTAAGTGGATAATGACTTCCACCTAAAACACCAACCCTAAGACTCCACTTTCGCAACTCCAACGTTGCAAAGTGTAAGTACTTCGCGATGTTGTTCAGGAATCGGTACAAGCGGTGCCAATTCTACCACAACACCTCCCAACTCCTTTGAGATGCCTAATATGTCCATGAATGAGAGATCAACTTCACTCCATCCCATAAAATCTGAAGTACCCACAAATCATGTGTCACATGACCATATAGATGGACATACAACTAACAACCTTTGTGGATATAGATCTTCCTATACTTTCAACCTAGTAGGCATCCTCAATGATCCATATAAGGTTTTAGGAAAATATTATCAACTGCCCAAACCCTCTAGGGGTGTCAAAAAGTCCTATGGGACCCTATTCCCGTGGGGTCCACATCTCGTATGGGGGGTATTTGTTTAAATAAATCGGGGGTGGGGGTGGGGTGGTCAGTACCATCCTGAAACCCCCATGGGAGCCTCATATATATATATATATATATATATATATATATATATATATATATATATATATATATATATATATATATATATATATATATATATATGTATATAAAATAAACAATAGCATGATTTTGACCTGCTAAAATTCAGCAAAAAAATAAGTTTTTAAGTTGTTTGAAAGATGTAAAATTCTGCTATAGTAACTATTTATTACCCAAAAACTTGCTTCTTTTAGCCCAGACAAGGTAGCCCAAAATCAATTGGGGGCGAGTAATAAAGGGAATTTGGGGGCGGGGCGGGGGTGGAAAGTCAAGTGATTTTGGGGGCGTGGGATGGAGGCGGGGGAACAAGGGAACTTCGGGGGTGGGAGTGGGGATGCAAACCTTGTCCTGTTTGCCCGGTTTGAAATCCCTAAAATCCTCTACGCATAACCATGCATTGTCATATATACATTAAATAAATCATGTGATTCATACCATCCAAATGTTTATTAAAACATGAATTATATTCATAGCCAACACTTCAAAGAACAGTCATACATCATTCTTTGAAACATCTTAGGCTTGCATACCATATACATTAAATTCATGAAAGAGTAAGCAGCATAACAATTGGCTCCTAACATGAATCAAATCATAATCTACGAATTACACGTTTCAATTATGCACCTTAGTGAGTTAAAACAATGAACTCACCTTTTACATTAACGAAACACTTCTTCTACTTCAAGTCTTGAACTTACTTGAAGTTCTCAAGCCCTCACCTAAAAACCATACATAACAACTAATTAACAAATAAACTATATTTTTCAAAAATCCATGAGGATGATTTTAGGCCTTCAATTGCAAAACTACAAATTCCCGTCGACGTCCTGTGACATCCCCAAAATCTCGGCCAGAAAAGACCGATTTCATTTATGCTTTTTAAAATAATTTCAAAGTAAATCCTTTTGATTTAAAAGAGTTGCGGAATTTGTTCCCAAAAACAAAATATGATAAAATAATATTTATCAAAACATTACATCAAGAGATGCGTTTTCATTATATAATCAAAACTCGGGATGTCATGTTCCGATACAGACCATAAAGCATAAACGATAACATTACAAGTCATTCAACAAATATATACATATATAGACTTGTAAACAAAACAACTTGATGATTCATCCATCTTATGCCCTCGCGCCACTACCTGTAATACGAATAAACTGAGTGGGTCAGGCTTGGGAGCCTGGTGAGCATATAGGGTTTTCAACCCACAATAAATAATTATATTTAATTTCACCAACCAAAAATAACCCGATTACCTATTCCCGTTATCCTCACTTTATGTCCCTAAAACAACATCTATCTCAAGGGACCTAATCTAGGATTTTCATCGGGACGGACATTACTGTTAAGGGGTTTCCTCAACAATAGATATCCTAAAGGCAACAATGAGGGGGATAGAGTACACCGGGGAACACATCGTTCACAACACCTACAGGTTATGAACCTGCTAGCGTTCCACTGGACTGTTTAGAAAGAGTCCGTGGTCGTTATCCATACTCCGCTGAATAACTAGATCAACAACAACAACATCGAGGCCTCTCATCTGTTTATCACACATCAACTATCTACCCATGTTATACCCAACATATTAGTAGATAAAAATATATATTTTTATACATAGTTTAAAACTAGTATAGCATGTTCAATCAATACATATTCCATATAACAGATGAGGCACACACACATAACACGTATTTCATAGAGAATAAATCGGATCTATGAGATAGAAGAAAGTGAATATACATTCACACATATAACAACAAAATATATAAATAACACATATTTCGTATTAAATACTTCATAGTTATGCGTTAGAAGAAAGTAACTACACACTCACTTGATCAGAAGATGATCGGACAGCACTACGACTTGTAGAAGTAGTATTCTTCGGTAGATGTGGAAGATCTTCACAAAAACCGGGCTCCTCGCGGGCAGAGCTTCGGCTCGGGAATCTTACTTCTCGGGATCTTCGGGGCTTCGGGACTTGCTTCGGGGCTCGGGAATGATACCGGGGCTTCAGGATAATTCTTGCACGAAAAACGATGCAAAAACGCGAGAGAAATGGAAGAAATGAGCAAAGAACTCGGCTGCCCTCGACATCCTTTTATAGGGGGATGGAACTTCGATTTACGCTGGGCATAATGAGGATAGGATCGCTGACTCCCCCAGGATAATATCGGTTATTTTATATTTAAATTAAATATCGAAAATATTTAATAAACTTCAAAAATTCATATCTTCCTTATACGAACTCCGTTTTCGACGTTCTTTATATCCCCGCATAGGTGAAACTACACTCTACAACTTTCGTTTAGACTCCGTCGGCTAATTTTGAATTTATTTTTATTATTTATTTTTAGTAGGCCCAGACAGGAAAACATCGTTATAAATTCATAACTTCTTCGTCCGACGTCCGTTCTCGCCTAACCTTTCATCGTTTCGCTACTAAGAACGAGATCTTCAATTCTCGTTTAGATTGTTTCTGCTAAAAACCGCTCGGTCTCAAATCGAGTATTCAGGCTGCATACTGCTAAGTCGAAACTTCAGAAAATCATAACTTCCTCATACGAAGTCAGATTTGGGCGTTCTCTTTATGCACGCTCTCGGTTTAACGAACTCTATGACATTCGTTTAGATCACTAGGGCTAAATATCGCTCTAACGTAAATTTCACTTTTTACGTCATTTAGCGTTATTGGTTCTGTCGCAAAACTTCGACAGGTCATAACTTCTTCGTTATAACTCGAATTTCGGCTTTCTTTATATATTCGGAAACCTCATTTCAACTACTACAACATTATCCATAGATATAGAGCTTATCTAACATTTCATTTTGACGCTTATTTTTATTCTTAATTACATTAAGACACACAATTAAGCACAAAACACATAATACTCAAATAATACATTTCTATTATTTCAAAACGGGTTACAAAGGTTAACCTAGACTATTATATCAACATTAATGACAAGCCCAGAAACACAGGCGTTACAATTCTCTCCACCTTAGAATGATTCCGTCCCCGGAATCACACATCAACAAACAAATGCGGATAGCGACCCATCATGTCACTCTCCGTCTCCCAGGTGAGATTCAGCCCATTCGTGTGTTTCCATCGGACAAGCACTAACTCGACCATCTTGTGTCGCAACTTCTTAGTATTTCGGTCAACGATTGCCTCTGGTTCTTCAATCAACCTTTTGTTCTCATTGATTCTCAACTCCGAAAGTGGAATCATGTCGGGAACTTCTCCCGTGAACTTCCTCAAATAACACACATGGAAAGTGTTATGAATTCCATTCCGTTCTTCTGGTATTTCGAGCTTGTAAGCTTGGTTCCCAATCATGTGAAGAACTTTAAACGGTCCAATAAACCTTGGACTCAACTTCCCCCTTTTACCAAATCTTATAAGTCCCTTCCACGACGAGACTTTAAGCAAAACCGAATCTCCAACTTCGAAGGTCATCGACCTTTGCTTCTTTTCAGCATAGCTCTTTTGACGATCCTGAGCTGCTAACATTCTTTCCCTAATTATTTTCAACTTTTCAGCAGTTTGATGGACTATCTCCGGTCCCATAAACTGCTTTTCCCCAGCCTCAAGCCAACAAGACGGCGTACGACACTTCTGTCCATACAAAGCTTGATAAGGTGCCATCTTAATGCTCGAGTGGAAACTATTATTGTAGGAAAATTCTACCAAAGGTAAATGTTCATCCCAATTACCATGGAATTCCAGGGTACATGCTCTCAGCATATCTACAAGTGTTTGTATCATCCGTTCGCTCTGACCATCAGTTTGTGGATGGTAAGCTGTACTTAAACACAACTTGGTACCCAATTCCTCTTGTAGACTTTTCCAAAATCGCGAGGTGAAACGGCTGTCACGATCTAACACAATCGTTAACGGAACACCGTGAAGCCTCACTATTTCTTTCATGTAAGAATTCACAAGCTTTTCCATAGACCATTTCTCCTTGGCTGCTATGAAATGTGCACTCTTAGTGAATCGATCAACGACCACCCAAATCATGTCGTGACCGTTCTTTGTTCTGGGTAATTTACTGACAAAATCCATAGCAATGTCTTCCCATTTACCCATAGGCACGGGTAAAGGTTCTAAACTCCCATATCGTTTCTGATGTTGTGTCTTGACTCTCGCACAAGTCACACACTCGGCCACATACCTTGCAACATCAAGCTTCATCGTCGGCCACCAGTAGTAGGGTTTCAGGTACCTATACATTTTAGTGCTACCTGGATGAATCGAGTACATGGTCTGGTGAGCTTCTTCCATCAGAAGATCTCTTATCCCTCCGGACTTAGGTACCCAAATCCGACCTTGGAACACCTTCAGTCCATGACCGTTTGTATCAAACACCAACAATTTTCCCAACCGTTCCTCCTTTCGGTCATTATTCTCAGAAGTTTCCTCTTGAGCTTTCTTTATACTTTCCACAATGGTCGAGACAACTTCAATTCTCAACGCTCTTGGCCTTTTCTTTTCAAGATTGACTTTTCGACTGAGAGCATCAGCAATAACATTTGCTTTACCGGGGTGGTAAAGTATCTCACAGTCGTTGTCCTTAAGTAACTCTAGCCAGCGTCGTTGCCTCATATTTAATTCTATCTGAATAAAGAGATATTGGAGATTCTTATGATCAGTGAAAATTTTGCACTTCGTGCCATAGAGGTAATGCCTCCATATCTTCAGAGCGAAAACTACCGCTACCAACTCCAAATCATGAGTCGGGTAGTTCTTTTCATGCTCTTTCAATTGTCGAGATGCATATGTGATCACCTTATCTCTTTGGGTTAAAACACAACCCAATCCAACCCCAGACGCATCACTATAAACAACGAAGTCCTCAACTCCATCGGGTAGAGAAAGTATCGGTGCCTCACATAGTTTCTTCTTTAGCTTCTCGAATGCTTCTTTATGCTTATCACTCCAAGCATAAGTAGCTCCTTTGTGGGTCAAAGCTGTTAATGGAGTAGCGATTGAAGAAAAGCCTTGGATAAACCTTCGGTAATATCTGGCTAATCCCAAAAAGCTTCGGATCTCCGTGGGACTTTTCGGTTGTTCCCACTTCATCACAGCTTCGATCTTCGCTGGATCAACCATTATCCCTTCTTGGTTGGCCACGTGACCCAAGAATTGGACTTATCGAATCCAAAAATCACATTTGGAGAACTTTGCATACAACCTCTCCTTCTTCAACACTTCCAACACTTCTCGCAAGTGTCTGCCATGCTCCTCTCGGCTTTTTGAGTAAATCAGAATGTCATCTATGAACACTATCACAGATTTATCTAGGAACGGATTACAAACCTTGTTCATTAAATCCATGAATGTTGTTGGAGCAGTGGTTAGTCCAAAAGACATAACCAAGAACTCATAGTGTCCATATCGTGTTCTGAATGCAGTCTTCTCGATATCATGCTCTCTTACTTTCAGCTGATGATATCCTGACCTAAGATCAATCTTCGAGAAATAGGTCGAACCTTGAAGTTGATCGAACAGGTCGTCAATCCTTGGCAACGGATATCTATTCTTTATTTTTGCCTTGTTCAGCTCTCTGTAATCGATGCACATCCTCATACTTCCATCTTTCTTCTTTACGAATAATAGAGGAGCTCCCCAGGGTGATGAACTAGGTCTAATGAAACCTTTGTCCAATAACTCCTGAAGTTGCATCATCAGCTCCTTCATCTCCGTCGGTGCTAATCGGTAAGGTGCTTTTGCTATTGGCGTCGTCCCTGGTAACAAGTCTATTCTAAACTCCACTTGTCTATCAGGCAGTAATTCGGGAAGATCTTTAGGAAATATTTCTGGATAATCACACACGACAGGAATGCTCTGCATCGCCTTTTTCTCCTTCTTAGCGTCTATCACAAATGCTAGATACGACGTAGATCCTTTGGCCAAACACTTTCTGGATTTCATCAATGAAATGATTCTAGAATTTACTCTGCGTTTATCTCCATACACCATAAACGACTCTTTCCCTGGCGGGTTTACCTTTACAATCTTCTTCTTGCACAATATCTCGGCGTCATTGGCGCTAACCCAATCCATTCCCAACACGATGTCGAAACCGTTTAGTTCGATATGACATAATTCCTCATGGAATTTATTCCCATTCAAGTCAATTAAGATGTTTTTCATACGATGGCTAACAGGTACAAACTTGCCACTAGAAACTTCGACTAATAAGGCATTATCTAGTCTATCAATAGGCAAAGCTAGTTTTCTACCAAATTCATGCGAAATAAAGGACTAGTTGGCTCCAGAATCAAACAAAATTTGGGCAGACAATTCGTTTATGAGAAAGGTACCTGAAGCGACATCAGCTTCTTCTTTGGCAGCTTCCAGTGTCATCTGGAATGCTCTCGCCTTCGGCTTTGGCGGAATGTTGGGTCTTGCTGCTTTCTTCTTCTTAGGGCAGTCCCTCGACATGTGACCCTCCTTACCGCAACCATAGCAAACTTTCTTGGTAAGTGTGCATTCGTTGGCATAGTGCCCTGGCTTTCCACATTTGAAACATGTGGCCACTACATCACATTTTCCATGATGCTTCTTCTTACATTTTTCGCACCATTTCGCTTCCCCTCCTCCTCTTCTCGAACTAGACTTCGAGAACTTGTTTTTCTTGTTGGACCCTAAAGTTCCATTGAACTTCCTTTTCTCACCAACATCTATCCTTTCCAGACCCTTTTCCTTCTGCTAGGCCTCCACATCCTTAGTTGCTCGAACAGCTATTTTCAGAGTGGTTGCCATCTTCAATGTCGGGCCAAAGTCGACAGGCAATCCATTAGCGAACCTCTCAAACTTGGAGAGTTCCGTTGGCACTAGGTACGGAAATAACTTCATTTTCTCAGTGAATGCAGTAGCATAGTCATCTATGCTCATCCTCCCCTTCTTCAAGTTTTGGAACTCATTGTTCAGATCAATCAGATCTATCTCTGAACAATACTGCACCCTTAACTGTTCCAAGAACTCCTCCCATGACATTTTCAGGGCTTCTCCTCATGGCATAGTATCTGCCAATAACTTCCACCAACTCAAGACTCCAGTCTTCAGTTGTCTAACTGCAAAGACAGTCTTCTGTTTGTTGCTACAGTCGCAACTTTCAAATACCATCTCCATTTCGGAGATCCAATCCATAATATCAACAGGCTTTGGGCTTTCAGAAAGACTTGGCGGCTTGGCGCCCAAGAAGCTCTTGTACATTCGCCCGTCCTTGTTGTTTCTCCTTCCGGGTCGTTCCTTCATTCTCCTTGAGTCCCAACTTGACTCATAATGTGACTACTGTTTCCTTCCTCCGATTGCTCGGGAATCAATTCAGGTTCCTCGATGGACATGATAGGTTCGTCCCTATTATCATGCAACATCTCTCGCATCTCATCCCTTTGTTCGGCTAACATAGCTCAAATCATGGCTTACATACCAACTGTGACATCCCCAAAATCTCGGCCAGAAAAGACCGATTTCATTTATGCTTTTTAAAATAATTTCAGAGTAAATCCTTTTGATTTAAAAGAGTTTCGGAATTTGTTCCCAAAAACAAAATATGATAAAATAATATTTATCAAAACATTTCATCAAGAGATGCGTTTTCATTATATAATCAAAACTCGGGATGCCATGTTCCGATACAGACCATAAAGCATAAACGATAACATTACAAGTCATTCAACAAATATATACATATACAGACTTGTAAACAAAACAACTTGATGATTCATCCATCTTATGCCCTCGCGCCACTACCTATAATACGAATAAACTGAGTGGGTCAGGCTTGGGAGCCTGGTGAGCATATAGGGTTTTCAACCCACAATAAATAATTATATTTAATTTCACCAACCAAAAATAACTCGATTACCCATTCCCGTTATCCTCACTTTATGTCCCTAAAACAACATCTATCTCAAGGGACCTAATCTAGGATTTTCATCGGGACGGACATTACTGCTATGGGGTTTCCTCAACAATAGATATCCTAAAGGCAATCATGAGGGGGATAGAGTACACCGGTGAACACATCGTTCACAACACCTACAGGTTATGAACCTGCTAGCGTTCCACTGGATTGTCTAGAAAGAGTCCGTGGTCGTTATCCATACTCCGTTGAATAACTAAATCAACAACAACAACATCGAGGCCTCTCATCTGTTTATCACACATCAACTATCTACCCATGTTATACCCAACATATTAGTAGATAAAAATATATATTTTTATACATAGTTTAAAACCAGTATAGCATGTTCAATCAATACATATTCCATATAACAGATGAGGCACACACACATAACACGTATTTCATAGAGAATAAATCGGATCAATGAGATAGAAGAAAGTGAATATACATTCACACATATAACAACAAAATATATAAATAACACATATTTCGTATTAAATACTTCATAGTTATGCGTTAGAAGAAAGTAACTACACACTCACTTGATCAGAAGATGATCGGACAGCACTACGACTTGTAGAAGTAGTATTCTTCGGTAGATCTGGAAGATCTTCACAAAACCGAGCTCCTCGCGGGTAGAGCTTCGGCTCGGGAATCTTACTTCTCGGGATCTTCGGGGCTTCGGGACTTGCTTCGGGGCTCGGGAATGATACCGGGGCTTCAGGATAATTCTTGCACGAAAACGATGCAAACACGCGAGAGAAATGGAAGAAATGAGCAAAGAACTCGGCTGCCCTCGACATCCTTTTATAGGGGGCTGGAACTTCGATTTACGTTGGGCGTAATGAGGATAGGATCGCTGACTCCCCCTTGGATAATATCGGTTATTTTATATTTAAATTAAATATCGAAAATATTTAATAAACTTCAAAAATTCATATCTTCCTCATACGAACTCCGTTTTCAACATTATTTATATCCCCGCGTAGGTGAGACTATGCTCTACAACTTTTGTTTAGACTCCGTCGGCTAATTTTGACTTTATTTTTATTATTTAGTTTTAGTAGGCCGGGACAGGAAAGCTCCATTATAAAATCATAACTTCTTCATCCGACATCTATTTTCGCCTATCTTTTCATCGTTTCACTACAATTAAGGAGATCTTCGATTCTCGTTTAGATTGTTTTGGCTAAAAACCGCTCGGTCTCAAATCGAGTATTCGGGCTGCATACTGCTAAGTCGAAACTTCAGAAAATCATAACTTCCTCATACGAAGTCAGATTTGGGCGTTCTCTTTATGCACGCTCTCGGTTTAACGAACTCTACGACATTCGTTTTGATCACTAGGGCTAAATATCGCTCTAGCGTAAATTTCACTTTTTACGTCATTTAGCGTTGCCGGTTTTGTCGCAAAACTTCGACAGGTCATAACTTCTTCGTTATAACTCGGATTTCGGCTTTCTTTATATATTCGGAAACCTCATTTCAACTAATACAACATTATCCATAGATATAGAGCTTATCTAACATTTCATTTTGACACTTATTTTTATTCTTAATTACATTAAGACACATAATTAAGCACAAAACACATAATACTCAAATAATACACTTCTATTATTTCAAAACGGGTTACAAAGGTTAACCTAGACTATTATATCAACATTAATGACAAGCCCAGAAACACACGCGTTACAATTAAAGTGGGTTAGTTCTGATCCCACATCGACTGGGAAGGAGAACTAAGCATTCCTTATAAGGGGTGTGGATACCTTCCTTGTCACAACGCATTTTAAAGTCGTGAAGGCAGCAGATCCCATAAGAACTCTGCAGTTAAGCGTGCTCGGGCGGTAGTAGTACCAGGATGGGTGACCCCCCTGGGAATTCCTCATGTCGAGTGGCCCAAACCGGACAATATTGTGATACGTGCCAAAGGGGGATGTTACACATCCACACTTCACTGCCTTGAAATTCTCCTTCTTCCGCTTGCTAATCTCGCCCTTCTCTTCCTCACGACCATGTTTTTTTTTCTCTTTGCTTCTGATATGAGACAAAACCCTAAGAGGATGGATAAGTTAGGTTTATTAAGCATAGGAACCATGAAAAGAGTGCACAAGATAACAATCAATCGATCTGTCCCCCAAGAATATTACACCCGAGTTTACAAATAAACCCTCTCACTATCCAACCATGTATCCCATTTTCTAACCCTAATTATTTAGAAAATTAAGTTTCTTTTAATGACAGTTTTTCCCTCAACACCATTTACATCAATTAAATTAATTATAATTCATTCTAAAACTCTACAAATCTCATAATTAAATTATTCCATCCTTAATATATATATATATATATATATATATATATATATATATATATATATATATATAGGGTTAGTTTAATTTGTTTTCACTATCTATTGTGTGCATGTATGATTGATTCTGGACCAATCATTTTAGTTATTTTAAGAAAGTAATTAATGCATATTGAATGCTGAAGATGTCATTAATATCCATTATATCTTCAGCATTCAATGGATATTAATGACCATTATATCTTCAACATGCATATTACATGTTGAAGATATAATGGATATTAATGACATCTTCAGCATTCAATATGCATTAATTACTTTCTTAAAATAACTAAAATGATTTGTCCATAATCAATCATACATGCACACAATAGATAGTGAAAACATTTGAACCTAACTCTCTCTCTCTCTCTTTCTCTCTCTCTCTCTCTCTATATATATATATATATATATATATATATATATATATATATATATATATATATATATATATATATATATATATATATATATATATATATATATATATATATATGTTAATGGACAAAGAAAGTTATGAACAATAAATTTAATTAGTTTGGAATTTTTCCACAAGACTTTCCAATTCTTACACTTCCGGCCACTTAAGATTTCGGGCTTCACACTTTGACCACCAAATTAAAGTTGCACATATTTGGTCTTTCGAGAGACCATGTATTTTCCTCTACCGCCTGTAATTGATACACTATCTTCTTCTCTTCTACGCATCTAGAAGACACTGAATTCTCTTCTACCATTGCACTATTTGACCGCTACTTCTGCAAGTTTATGCTCTTTGATTATCGTTTCTGTTCATTATCTTCGTCTGTGCATGGTTACTAACCTCAATCGTCACAAAAAAGGATCATTTGTGACATCGAAGGTCTAGTTCTTGAAGTTTCTTCTATGTATGTTGCAATTAATATCACAATGTTTTCTTTTCTCTCTTTTCTTCGATCAAAGCTTCAGTAAATTGACATAGTCGAATGGACTGGCTGTCAGATCTATAATCAATTGAATCGCTTTGTTTCCTTTTTCTATCGCATGATTTTTTCTTATGGAGGTGATGGTGGTGCTGTTGTAGTATCCGATTTCGGAGATGGGTTTGAGCAATTCCATCTCTCCTATCATTGTTGGTTGTAATGGCTTCTGTGAATATAAACCTAGAGTCGATGTCCGAAGGCCTAAATAGCAAATGGAATTGACCTCTTTACAATCGATGGTAGAAGGAACGACGACGTGTTAGAGTGTGTCTAGGTAAATGATTGTATGATAGTTTTATTATGTTACCTGGTAGCTCTCCGGGTAAAGGCATATATAATATTAATGGAAATATTTTTGATTGATTTTGCTTTGTAATTTAGGCTTTGTTTTTTAGAATTTGATTTTGATTCTACTTTTGCTTCTGATTAGGATTCATTGTGTTAATTTTTTTTCACTTACCCAATTTATTTCTTGAAAAAGCTCAGTGGATTGTTGAAGTTCTTAAATGTTGATAAAATCTTGGACTTAAACCACTTTAATATCAAATCTGATTTGGTGAATTTCTCTTGATTAAGCAATTACATTACTTTGTTTCACCTCTGCTCTGAAGAAGAAGAAAATATGTATATCAGAGTTAAACTACTACTATCCAAAAGGAAAATCTATTTTTTATCAGATTTAACACCATTATCTGTATTTAGCACAAAAATCTTGGTATAAACGTAACATCCATTTCCCAAGAAAGGTTAGGCAAGACTTAAAGAATAAAATAAAGTTTTTGGAGAAAAGTCTCTGCCAGAACATGGGGAATGGATGCCCACGACATGGCGTGCGGATTCATATAACGTGTGTTTTTAGAGATGCCACAATGTAGCATAAAGTAGCCACGTCATGGCAGCAGTTGCAACTTATATATGGGATTTTAAGGGTCTCCATCATATATCAACACTTTAACTCCCATTCTAGGTCATCTCCTTCAGCCTCCATCTCCCCATTCTGAAACCCTAGCCTCCTATCCCTTAATTTTGAACTTAGTGGATCTATATTGAGGTTGTTTGCTTCTTTTGGTGAAACTTGGAGAAGAAGGTAGTTCATGTTGGTGCAAGGAAGCAAGGAGCAAGCTTGGATCCAATATCTTCTTCATATTTTTGAGTTGTTGAAGGTAAAAAGTTCATAACTTAACCTTTTTTCTTCTTGTTTCAAGTATGAGTCCATTTTTGGATGTTTTGGTCCCATTCTTAGGTGCTCTTGGAGTTTGAGGAACTCCATAGCTTGATGTCGTGCTCATTTGGAGATAAACTTCTGAGATAGTGAGAAAAATGTCTTATCTTGAGTGTTCTTAGCCCCATGTTTGAGTTTTGGTCATATTAAGGACTTAATGGACTTAGGGTTTAAGATCTTATCTTATGGTGAGGTCCTAATGCATAAAATTGGAAACTTTATCCAGTAAGTAAGTATAAAGAACTAGATCAGGATGTATGAGCTTTGATTTGAAAGCATTAAGCTCTTAATGAGAAAAAATGTAATTTTCTAGTGGCCACGACGTGGCAAAGGTACCCACGACATGGCGAACTCAAAAATCACAACGGTCTTGTTATATCATTTCCATGACGTGGCCAAGGAGGACCAAGACGTGGCAATGTCTTGCATGTTGAGTATTTGACCTTGTGACCCCACAACATGGCCAAGAAGGGCCATGATGTGGCGTTAACTTTAACCAAGTTTAACAGTTAACTTTTTGACCATTTTGACTTTGACTCAAACTTGAGGGTTTTAGATTGTCGATTAAGATTCTACCTGATTTGGTGATTAGTGGATTCGTGGGAACTAGCAATTTAAAAGGGAAACGTGCCTCAATGTTTAGGGGTTCTTCATTCATGTGAGTTTTCTCACTATACCCGTGGGTCAAAGGCACAAATTCCGACCCACTAGTTTTGGTTATCATTTGGTTATCATTTGTTCAGGTGTCTATCTCACCTCTGGGTACATGTGGTTATGCGTTCCTTGGATCTTTGGTTATGTATCCCTGGGTACATATATATATATATATATATATATATATATATATATATATATATATATGTATGTATGTATGTATATTATATATCCTTGTATGATAGCATGCAACATTAGTGGTATGTTGGTTAGAATACCAGTAGGTTGGTTATCGCCTGGTGGAGTGCGCTAGATGTAGTCATGTATAGCCAATACATTAAATATACAATATTTGTCAATTTATGATGAAAATATAAGATTTCGTATTCAAATGTATAATAAAATCAGCCAAATCGTTGAATATTACAAAAATAAGTACGCAAAAAGTTGTTTTATTTCGTATAAACAATAACATACTCCGAAGCTACACGTCTCCCTAATTCCAAAAATATAAATTTTGTAAAAAACTGTGTTTGTATGAGGAAAATATGATTTTTATAAAATCATTTAAAGTACCCTCACTATAAAAGTATGGGCTTAAAAATAAACTCGAAATTAGCCAATACAATCTAAAGGAAACTTTTAGTACTCGTCGATACATACGCGTGGATATAAAAAATGTCGAAAACGCAGCTCGTATATGAAAGATGCAAATTGTACAGCATCTGCATTTTTTGCATGCATATTGTGCAGGCATGCATGGCGCGCCCGATGTTCTAGAAGGTATAATCACGGACCACTTAATTTATGACACGTGTCACCAAATAGATGGAGCCAATGATCAATGATGTGATGCGCCCTAAAGCTTGGCGTGGCGCACCTCTCTTCCAGCGCCTATAAATATTGTTGCAGGATCCGTTCATGTCTAACACAAAAGATCAGCACCCTCGCTGATTTTTCCTATTCTCCTTTCTTTTAAAATTTTATTAAACCTCTTTCCTCGAGCCTGGTTAATCCTGAGCCCCAACGCCACCAGCCACATCCCTAGGGTCTTGAAAAGCACATTTCAAGGGTGAGTTTTATGACCTGTTTTTCAAAGGTTTTTCTCAAGAAGGGAGGATTGTAATTACCAAAATTTTCCAATCTTGTTATCAAGGTCATTTTTGTTATGTTTTTCCTTTAAGTTACATTTTATCTTGTTAGAAACAAGTTAGAGGGACCAAAAGTATAAGAAAACAATCATTAATCATGTATAAGATACATGGGGTCATTTTCTCATGCTTAGAGAGTCTAACTTGAAACTTGTGAGGTATATATTGTTAGCTAACGATAAAATATGGAAACATCATTCCATTTGTAGTCACCAACTTTTATAGAGAGTGTGAGAGTGTGTGTGAAACCCTCTAGTGTTTGTACTTTGGGGTGGTGATTGAGTGGCTTGTTCTTATCAAATATTTATGGTGCTACTTAATTTCCAAAACGTATAAACACTCTTATTGAGTTATTTTTATTGTCCTTTAAACCACACTCAAGAAGGAACCTTAGATGATGCAAAATCCATGGTGTAAGAGTATTGATTAGCCTTATTAGTGATCTAATCATTATGGACACTTAGGTATGTCTAAAAGGGTTAAAATCATCCCAACAAAGGTTTTCTTCGGACCCATATTGGACTGGAGAAGGTAGTTGATCAGTTTCTAGTTTGTAACTATCAACGTCACCACGATGTAGTAAGATAGCCACAAATACATGGTGACGGGAGTTGATCAGTTCCGAATTGCGACCTGGTTCAGAGGCAATGACATGGTCCTTCATATATCACATAGTATTTTTAGTCTGAATAGAATTGTTTTCTTCTTGTTCTCTATTTCTGATCAGAACTTTGTGTAATCTATTAAGAGCATTGAGTTACTTATTGGAATGTGATTCTCCTCTGTTCATAAATCCACACATCTTAGACAAGAGGCGAGTTAATCCTTGTTGTGACTCTAGTACTTTGTTAAGGAATTCCATATCCTAGAATGGTTGGAATGAACATAGGGTGTGTAGGGTGAATGTAGACTAATATTGCACGGTATGTTTGTTGGAAATGATGATTCCATATTGTGATTGAAAGTTTAGGATATTTTTCATAGTAGATTTTGGATTTAATATTTTGGTTTGAGGGGTGTGATAGGTCTATGATAAAAAGAGGGATTTGTGTTGTTTGTATGTGATGTATGCATGTTGTGATTTTATGGATATACTTGTCTATGATGGTTAGGACAATGCATAATAGTGATATGACATGCTATGGTGATGAAATGATGATATAATCATGATTATATAATGATGTAAAATGTCCTACTTATTATAACATGTGGCATGTTTACCCAATGAATAGATTATAAGTGAATGCCATTTAACATTAAAAGAAATTGAGCATGATCACTTAGGAAGGCTTGTAGTGTAATCCTTGAATGACGAATTAATAATATATTAATTGAAACGGGAATACACTTAGTGCTCGAAGTAATGGGGAAACAACCTAGACTTAGGTGTATTTACCCTATCCGGATTCTTGTGAGAGCCTTATAGGTTGGAAGATAGCTAAAGGATAAGAGCTTGAGCGAATAGTGAAGCCGAGTGGTTTTTCTAGACCACCACTCAGGACATGGTCCACGGTTGTAGGGATTAGAGAGATTTTGGAAAAGTGATGGTGCTAGATCAAATGTCACATTTAGGCGGGAATCCCTAGTGATGGGGAACAAAAAATAATTAACACTCTCGAACGACAAATAAGTATCACATTCAGAGTAGTGAACATAACACATTGAGGGCAATGTTATAGGTGAGAGTTGCCCCTCACTTAGTGTATTGGGTCAAGTCAGTCATGTTAGTAATGAATGCGGTACTTACCTCTTGGGTTAGTGATGGACCTGGTGGTGAGGGGTTGACCCGGTCACTTAGTAGTGAACGGGTCATGCTTTTGGGTTAGTGATGCACCTACGGGTAGGTGTCTACCTTTCGAATTAGTGATGGATCTAGGGAGGGAATAGTGATAACTAATATTTAGTAAATATTAAACAATGAATAATAATGGTAGACCACAAAGAAAGCTCATATGATAAAAATGTGGCGTATGTTTTCATGTGTAATGTATATAATTGTGTTCATGTTATGTGATGATTATTGACTCATATGGGGATATGCATATTTCTTAGCATTGTATTTATGATTGATTCACTTAGCAATTGTTGAAACTTTTTTCTTTGCTTGTTGTTTTTGCCTTCTATTGTTACCGGTTGCTTGATTGGTGGATTGGTGATGATTGAGAGCTTTGGCTAGTTACACTTTAGATGATGTTTTAGTGATGATACCTCCTTGGATATGTTTTACGTTTTCATTCACCTAATATTTTGCAAACTGATATATATTGATGTGGTTTGTTTTTGAAATGTTTATGTGGTGTTGGTGATGTTTTGATATAAATGTAAAATAAGACTTTCGTTAATGTAATCTGTTTAAAAAGAGTTTAAAATAAAAAGAAACACTACTAGAAAAATTGCTTTACACGACACACAATGTGTGTCATAAAAGTGTACATATGACACGAAAATCCAAGCAATTGAAACCTTTTTCATAAAGGAAGACGACATGTATTTGCGTGTCATAAGCTTACGACACACATTGCATATCATTGAAGTCCATGTCATAAACAAAAAGACGACACACATTTTTGAGTGTCATAATTTTAAATGTTTTAAAAAATATAAATTTATGGATTTATTAATTTTTCAAATTAAATAACATATTTAAAGTCTCATAATACAAAATAAAATACCATACACAAGAAAGATAATTCATTGCACAAAATATCATATGTCAAATACGGATAATCATTCCAGTAGTAACTAAATGTAATAAATTGCTAATATTGCATAATATTTATTATAGAAAAACAGAACAAAAATTGAAATGAACTCGTGAGTTCTCTTTTGATTTTCTCATGGTAGCTTTAAGCCTTGCAACTTCACCACACAAATACAAGAGATTGTCAACTATTCATATTAATACAAGCCCCTTTAAAGAGCTATTGACATGGAAACTTTAATTAAGGAACCACTTTTTCTTCCTTTATTTTGTTACTTCTTTCAATGCCTCATAATATGTAATATGCACATGTAAATCAATATATATATATATATATATATATATATATATATATATATATATATATATATATATATATATATATATATATAAGTATCTTATAGGTTGATTATTGCCTACTATTATCATTTAAGTAGGTTATAATTATGATGAATAAAAAGAATAAGAGGTGGAACTGGAATTAAATAAGTTTAGAAAAACACTACAATAGTAAGTTAGTAACAAGTAGCAACCACATACAAAACTGAAGAGTTTAACTTCATGAGGTACCTGATCGTGATTACAAAGGACATATGACCATGAACACATTCTGTACAAGCATACCAAGCAGCCTCCCAGGCTTTCCTTCCAAAATCTGCAAACATGTAGGATGAGGATGACACTAATATACAATTTTGGATTTGATTTGATTAAAATAAGAAGTGTGAAGTACACTAACCTAATTAGCCTAAATGCAAAATCATCTTCATTTTCACATTCAAATGGAATAGCTACAACATAAATCATCTTCATACAAATAATGCTTACTTTTAGTATGGTTTTAAACTCTTAATTTGCACCAAATGATATGTTTAAGAATTCTAGCATACAAAGGATTCCTAAATTAAATTACATCATCAATAACTTTACACGCCTAGGTTATAATTAACTCTTGACATTTAGTTTATTACATCACCTAAACTCAATTAGACAAAAACACAAGTATAGGTGCATTCTATCTTTCCAAACAAGTGCTTAAACCACCACAAGAAACGACTCACCTCTAATCCAAGTTATGTGGAGCTATGAACAATGTAAAATCACCTTCACACAAGTACTCTAACAACCCTAAAAGAACACCCAAAGAATTGATCTATTATAGATCATAAAATAAAAATTATTCTCTCCAAACAGGTCTCACGTCATGACCAAGAGGGTGTCATGTCATGAGCTCAATGTACATCATGATTTTGGCTCGATCAGTTTCCGATGTCATGTCGTGACAACAAGATGTCCACATCGTGATCATAATAACCGTTAAGATTTAACTAGTCAATTCCTCGTCGTGATGACATGGAAAATGGATACTTACATCATGCCAAGAATCAGATGCCACCCTAAACATTCAAAGTTACGTCATCATGACGTTGTAAGTAGGTGCTCATGTCGTGAGAACTCGGCAGTTACAGATTTTTTATCATCGATTGATAACCTTAATCTGTTCAGTTTGGGTCCGATCAAAACCTCTATTGGGATGATCTTAAACCCTCAAGACCATTTCTAAGTGACTAGAATGATAGGGACAAGTGGGACTAACTAATACATCAAAACAAAGAATTCTGCATCATTCATGGTTTCATCTTGTATGTGATTTGTTAACAAAAAATGAATTGTAGATAGATGTTCTTACCTTTTGGAAATCCATAAATGAATCACCAAGAGGATGCTAAGAAATAAGCTTCAAGAATTCCACCATATTCACCAATGACTTCACCTTCCTTCTCCACTTCAACTCACCACCAAAAGCAAGAAACCTAGAACACCCACTTAACAAGATGGAGTCTTAGAATAGGGTTTGTTGGCTATATATGTATGATAAATCCCGGATTAGTGTTAAGTGGTGTACAAATACATGCCAAATTTTCATGCTAGGCCCTCAAAGTGTGTAAAAATGATTATATGACCCATATACATGATCAAGTAACCATTTATTACACTTAAGCCGCCAAACGATAATTTAAATAAATAAAAAGGTAACTTAAAATGAAAATGTAATGGAACTAACCTCAACGGAGAAGTAGGAAAATTCGGGTCGTTTCATTAGAAGAACATGCAACCCTATAAACTACCCCAAGTTCAATAACACCTTTTCCTTTTCGTTTAAAAGGGGAAAACCTTCCTTTTGTACAATTTTTGTCCTACAAAATAAAAAAAATTGAAGTCAAAAGCAATGGTTGATCAGTATACTTAATGCAAGAGCCTACCCAATAGATTAACAAGGATTATTCAGGGATTTACAATCCATTGATAAATTTATACAAAGATCTCCAGAGAACAATAAACTACCCAATTAACCTAAACATAATAAGTTTAAGTACTAGAATAACGTTCAATTCTTTTTAGTAACTCAAGGAAAAGTAGACACAAGAGGAGTATTAAAAAGTCCAAAGCTTTGATCAGTCAAGGAAAATGCAATTTAATTTGTATACAATCAGGAAAAGAAGTCAACTAGAAATTATAGAAAATCAAGTAGAAAAACAAAAAGGACAAGGAAAAGAAGTCAAGTAACTTACATGATACGATAAAAAGAGCAATGGTGAAGCCAGAGAGGAGTTGCCGATAAAGAAAGCAGCAACAGTGTCGATTTCTCAATCAAAACTTCTAAATTAGAAAATAACAAACAAATTAAAGATATTGATTATAAAGTTGATATCGAGAACAAAGAATAAGAGACGGGCACGATAACAACAATAAACAATATGGGAGGATTGAGGATATTACATGTACAAGGTTAAGGATGAGAAAGACACAAAGAGGTGACATGTGTGATTAGACGATGAACACAGATACCACGATGGAGGCATAAGAGCCTAATACAACGATAAGCAGGATGACTCGATAGAGGCATGTTCATGATAAAAATAAGAAATGAAGAATCCAAATAAGAGAAGACTAAGAAGGAGATATGTGAAAGCGTAAAAAGAAAGAATTAGGGCTCTAGTGAGTTTGCTAAAATCAAAGGGTCGAATGTGCACTTGAAGAATTATAAGACGATGTCAAGGTACATCGGAGCACCGATGCCAACACACTCGGTGTAATTTTTAGCTTTGAGAAACCGACATATACGGCCAATGGGAAATTGGAGGCCAACCTTGCTACTTCTTGAGATGGCCTTCTTAGTTGCCGCTGCGGTTACAAAGGTTTTTGTTTCGATCAACCATTGTTGTTTACAAATTTGTAGGAGAAGGTTATGGGAAAATGAATGAAAGGGGAGATGACGAAATAGATCTTGAGCTTTGAGAATTTTAGGTACACGAAAGAATTTTGGGTGTGGAATGAACCCTAAATAACCAAGGCAGGGATTTCTAGTTTGTTGGGTTTCCTTTTCCCTCTAGCTGCTAAGTATCAAAATGTGTTTTACATAAAAATAATATAAAACAACATTTAATTTTAGGACACACAAAAATGTGTGTCCTAAATCCTTCATGCATAGAAAACCCTTTAGTTGTAACATATAACAACATCCTCATCACTAATGTACTTATAGATTTTAGGATCTACATATTGAATTGGTGGTTGTCTTGGCATTTCATATACAACTTATCTAGTGACAATTGGAGAGATAAAAAAAAACACATGCTTAAGTGTGTTTGATTCTCACTAGAGCCTTTTCCTCTTCCATAAGATCGATTCTCACTAGAGTCTTTTTCACAACAAGAGGTATCCACTAACAATTGGTTATTGATTGATTAATTACATTTTATTGAATAGTCACAGCCTCTTCCACTGGAGGATCACCACCAGCTTTCAGATACACATGTACAACATGTAAGACCTAAAATTGAGGATACTCAGAAGATAAACTGACATTAGGTGTGTTTCCGAAACAATTCTTTAGTTTGATCAAATAGAACAAATTAGAAAATTTTATATTTTCTGAAAATTATATATTGTAGTTCTTAAGAAAATGTTTGATATATTGATTTTGATCCTTAACTAACTTTCACGACCCACTACTACAAAAAATAACGAAATACTCAATCGGATTTAAAGTCGTGGTCTTTTTCTATGGGAAATGTCATCACATAAGTTTTTTTTTTCTAATTTTGTATGTATCCAAAAGAATAACTTATAAAAAAATGTCAAAAAATGTGAAATCATAATTCCGCAGAACACATGTTGGATTTTGGTAGTATGACAAATAAACAAATACATGTTATCGCTAGATGGGCCTTTAATTTCGCAAGTACAACCTCAAGAAACCCTTTTTGGCCGGATGAGAAATTGAATTTGTATGTAAGACCTTCGAAAATGGATTTCCATTGTGGACGTTGAGGATTTCAAAGGTTTTACATAGAGTTGCTTGTTTGGATGGATCAGTTTTATTCGATATAATCAAATGAATCCAAATAGATTTTGGTTTTCTAAAACATGGATCCTAATAGTCAAAACGAAATTTTAATTCCATCTGATCAATCCAAATTACAATTCGTGTGGATCGGCTTTTACAATTCTGATCTTAAGAGACAAATCATTTAAAAAATATATAATTTGAATATTAGCCACCTCTATAAAAGAAACTGAAAAATATTTAATTTTGAATTATAATGTAACATCCCAATTTTCAAGATCGATTTTTTTTAATTAAGTAACTTATAAAACAATTTACTGAAAGCATCAACGATTCATATCATTTCATAAAACCTCAGTCATGTGTCCAAAAGAACATACATAAGATAGTAATGATGTCAGAGTACAATCCCGTAGATCTCAAAGTGCGGAAATCATATGTGTGTGGGTGATGTGCAACTATCGCGTCGACTCTTTCCTTTTCGCTGAAGAGGTACCTTTTTTCAAAAAATAAAAATTATAAGCACGAAGCTTAGTGAGTTCCCCCACCATACCACATACCGCATAACATGCATACTGCCGGTCAAGTATGGGGTGCCCGACCTACCCTGTTCGGCCATTCTGGGGCGCCGACCTACCCTATCTGGCAATTCTGGGGTGCCGACATGCCCTTCGGTTTATCCCAACCGGCAACAGGGATTATTTCACCCCTACTACTACCACATAATAATATAGCATAAACATATTGTCAAACATATCTGGGGTGCCCGACCTACCTTGTGGTCCTTATGACCGTAACTCGAGGACTATTCCTGTACTGCCTACTATCACATAACTTTGTATCATGCTAGCACATAATCATAATATATATCAACAAACCTAATAATTATCACGAAGACCATTATCTCTACTATGACTCTTACTAGTGGGCCGACCTTGGTGCCTTAGACCCACCTCTACTGGAAGGTAACTCACCTTAGTGTCTTGAAGTGTCTTAACTGTCCTCGTTGTCGGGATCAACTCCTCTCAACTTCTACACATAACAACCTTACTTAATTTACCATTACATACTCTTAACCCTTACAAGGGTTACTCAGGTCAAAGCCAAAGTTAAGGTCAACACCTTGGTCAAAGTCAATTTTGGTTCAAAGTCAACACTTGGTTGACTCAACTCGCCGAGTTGACCCCACAACTCATCTAGTTCCAATATCCTAAGAACGCTAAAACTTCGACCCTACTCGCTGAGTCTTCTAATAACTCGCCAAGTTCTCCTTTAACAAATTCGGGACCTTCTACAAGCGACTCGCCGAGTTCATCCTTGAACTCGTCGATTTCATCTTCATCCGGGTTAAAGTGTTTTAGTCCTTGACTCACCGAGTTCTTCTTGAACTCGTCGAGTTCATCTTCATATGGTTGGGACATTGTCGTGAACTCGTCGAGTTCATCCTTGAACTCGTTGAGTTCTTCGCTCTTTAAGCCTCTATTCCAGTCCACCTTGTTGAGTCCTCTTCTAGACCCAACCAGATCGATCGATCTGAAGCCAAAAAGGTTGGGGAATCATACCTCGACTCGCTGAGTCCCCCAAAGTCCATGTCCATTCTGTTGATTTCAGTCGAGCTCAATGCATCCAGAACATAGATCTGACCTCCTAGGGTCCATATTACACGTAAAGCCACGAACTTTACGTCCATGCATGGGTTTTCAAACCCAAAAGGTCCAAAAGTGGAGTCTACAAGATGCATGGGGCTCTAATGGCAATAAATTTGGCCCCTTTATGCCATGAGAACCCTCCTAGGTTCAAGATTTGAAGTCATCACTCTCTATTACGTTCTAAACCCGAAGGTGACTTAGAAATGCCCCAAAAAATGGCAAGATTCAAGCCCTAAAGAGGATCTAACACATGGGAAGTCAACGTTAAAGCTTTTTATCTTGGATGAGCTGGAAATGAAGTAAAACCTATGAATCTACTTGCTTCTTCTGGAACCCCCAAGCTTCCACTTCTTCCTTCAAGCTTCAAACAACAAAAAAAACACACAAAAATGGCTTAAGAACACTCTCAATGCTTTAGGGTTTCCAGTTAGGGCTTTTCTGGATTGTGAGAGGCGATGGAGGCTGAAATGGGACAAGATAAGGCGTTTAAATAGGGTGCAAACCATAAATATTTCGGTTTCACCCAGACAGACCTACTCGCTGAGTCCGGTTCGCGACTCGCCGAGTAGGTTACTTAAAACCCGCATCCAAAGTCTAGTCTACTCGACGAGTTGGTCCTCCAACTTGCCGAGTATTAGTGTAAAATATGCAACTATTTAAATTTAAAATACGTACTGGGAACCGGGTGTTACATATAACTTATAAGCACCTACTAAGAAAAATAGATTATAGTTGATATTTCATTAACAAATAAAACTTTTTTGAAAAGTATATATATTGTGAGACATAATTACCGTTTATTTCCCTTGCTATCTACAGGGTCATGCTAATGAGTGGGGCAGCATGGGCGACGGCCCAGGGCCTCATTTTTTATTTACCTTATTATATTAGTATATAAAAAACATGATATATCAAGTTTTATAGGTAGAATTTTCGACTTACAATTTCGATATCTTGAACTTGTACTAACATCGCGAGCAACCCCAAGATCTTGGATTTAATAAAGATCTTGAACTGGCATCGTGTTTCTTGTAAAAACACACGTGATCAATGTCTCATGAATGTTAAAGACCATCGTAAAAGGCGGGTCAAGCAAGGATTAAGGAAGATCCTAAGAATGTTAGAATTTTAGTTATTATTCTTATGTTTATAAATCCTAACTGATCAACATTCACACACACACACACACACATTCTCTGTATCTCTCTCTCTCTCTCTCTTTAACTACCACTTTATTTTTTATTCTCTCGATACTTGAGCATATTTACATCATTTCTAAGATCAATTAGCACTTGTAATTTTATTTCGATTTAATATAAGTTCTAAGGCATGTGATTTCAGCACATTCCAAGGTTTTATGTCTAAGATCTAAAAGGATTAAGGGTTTTCTTCGTAATTTATTACTCTGATTTACTTATTTTCATTATCAAAATTATCACGGTACTTGTGGTATCTTGATACATTTTTGTGTATCTTAAGTTGTATTACACTAATTCACGTGTAGAATCACTCTAACACTATTTTTGTCTTAAATACATTTAATTTCATTAAGAAGTAAAATGATTTGATTAAATAGTTCGCTGAACCAAATAATTTTTTACCCAGGATCTTGGGCGCAACCAAGATATTCGGCACATTTCAATATCTCAAGTACTTTACTTTTACTTACCTTATTTCAAACATCACGTCACACATATTAATTTGGTTACGAAATTAGTTTGTTAATTTTTGACCAAAACATCATGTATAGTGGTTGAGTGGAAAATGAAAGAAAATAGAGTCAAAACAAAATCTATAGTAAAGACTTAGGGACATGCAATTCTTCTAAAATAATCAATGTATTGAGCTCCTCACCACCATCGATCGAGGGACTTTATGAATCAGATTTTTTCAACGGTTACAAAAAAAAAATCAATTCATATTAAATCAATTCGCGTTTTTTACACAACCTTATGATTTTGGATTTCAATTAATGTTTTCTGATTTTTTTTTATTTCAATTAATACATCAATTATGATAATTTGATTTCATGCATCCCTAAAAAAAATCAATATTATATTCCTCTTAATATGATTCCACACAGGCACCCATATTTTATCACTGATTTTCGATTGACTTAATTTGATTTTGATTAATGTAGATTGTAAGACTTGTTCTTGTTTTTTATTTTTTTCATGTTTGTTTTCTGATAAAAGGTTAATTTGCGTTTTTCTTTTTGATTTTTTGTGGATAACATGAAACCTTAACATCACAAGTTTTAAAATTCTTGTTGGAGCCTAGAAAAAGATTCAAAAATCATTATACTTGCTATTGGAAAACGATTATGGAAATGATTTAACATCACAAGTTCACAACCAAGTGTTTTCATTTACTTATATGCTTTTTTTCTCATTTTTTTAGCTTAAAATAATAACATGTTACCTAGAAAACATTTATCTGGTAGTGAGAAAAAAGAAAGGAAAAAACTAATATCATTACTAAAACGATTTAAGAAAAAATTTATAACAAGGGTCTATTTAAAATTAAAAAAAAAAAAAAAAAAAAAAAAAAAAAGCACCTTCCTTTAATATTTTTTTTGCTGTAAGTACATATACAATACTACAAAAAACTCAATTTTTACAACATTTTGGTATGCTTCATCTCCTATCTCAATCCATTTCCCACATCATTTTGGGCTAAAAGAATAATATAATAGAAAATTTGGTATTATATTATTTATTTACAACAAAATACAAAATGATAAACTTTCATGTGCCATTTTTAGTTTTTTTTTTTCTAATCTATATTCAGTTTTAATTATATATTAACTTGCTATTAATTAATTATATTATAAAAGCTAATCTTAATATATAATACATGTTATATATGAAATTGGTATTAATTAGTCATCGATATAAACCTTAATTTTAAACTTTCAAATTTATACCATTTTAAATTAAAAAAATTCCATTTTAATAAAATAACATCTATTTCGAATTAATAAAATACAAATAATTAATTTGGTTATAATTTTGTAATAAATATATTTTATGAAGTCTTTTTTAAAAGATGTACATAAAATATCTTAAGAACTAGTTAGTTGAAGGTGTGAAGGTGTGTCTATATATATATATATATATATATATATATATATATATATATATATATATATATATATATATATATATATATATATATATATATATATATATATATATATATATATATATATATATATATATATATATTTGGTGTAAAAAATTATATAGGGTTGGAGATGGTCAAAAGGACTTATTTTTGTATTTTATTGGGGCCTTAATTTAGCTTGGAAGGACACTCTATTTCCAAAGCAAAAATCACTAAACACATGTCAAATTAATAATTTGATAAAATAATCTAAAATAAGAATCTATATGCTTTTTCCCTCTAAGTAATTTTGATCCGATAGATTTTATCTTTTATAATTTTATAGTTAGATTATGGGATAATGACTTGAAAGGGTAATAAACTTTCGACTTTGTTCACATTTAGTCACTCAACTTTTTTTCGTTATCTATTTGCCATTAAACTATTAAAACTGTTCACATTTTACCCTTATGACCGGCTGTAACCGGTCATAATGGTAAAATGTGAACAGTTTCAATAGTTTAGTGGCAAATAGATAACGAAAAAAAGTTTAGTGACTAAATGTGAACAAAATCGAAAGTTCGTTTCCTTTAAAAAGTTCAATGGCTAAATGTGAACAAACTTCCTATTGTATTATATTTTAGCAAATTATTTATTTTTGTTTAATTGTAGCAACTTTTGTTGATGAAGAAATCTATGAAATAAAAAAACAAAATATAACATCCGGATTTTCAGGTATCATAGTTTAAGTATTTTTCTTTTGAGTTAAGAAGAGAGTCTCGACGAGTTGACGCCTCAACTCGTCGAGTAAGGTCACGACTGATGACTCGGATTAATGAATGGACTCGACGAGTCTGCTCTGTTGGCAGAAACCCTAAATCTTTGGGCCCGAGCCATATTTAAAGGCACTTATAACCTTCAATTGCGACTACCTTTCCCATAAGTGAGAACCCTCGCGAGCTTGAGTGTGTAGAGTGAGAGGAAGAGTTATCTTGAGCTTTTTGGTGTGATTTTGCAAGAAAGGAGAAAAGTTCCAGCAAGAGGGACCAAGGAAGGTTATTGTTCTGAGTTATTCAAGCAAGGAGCTTCATTCTGAGGTACAAAAATGAACCCCTTTCCTTCCCTATTGTGTAGATTTCATTTTGGGGTTAGGGCTTGAATCACTTCAAACCCCTCTTGCAAGTTTGTGTTATAGATTTGGACCCTTCTAGGTCCAGAGAGCCGAGAATATGAAGCTTTAGTAGAGTAAACCTCGGAGTTTGAAGTTAGGAAGCATTTATGGGATTTTTATGGTATATATAGTTACTTTCATCTTACACATAGTTACGAAGTATTTTATATAAATTACGTGCTACGTGTACATATTATTTGAATACTTGTTGTCTATGCTGGATGGACGATTTTATACATGTTTTAAAAGATTTAAATGGTATATTTATTTTATATCTACAAATATGTTGCGGATGAAATATGGGTAGATGAAATAGTTGGTGTGTGATGAAATAAAATGATGAGAGATAGGTGATGATAATTAGGTAAATAGATGATGATGAATAGGTGATGTAGGATGAAAGGAGATACCATAACCTTAACCGACAATGTGGCGATGTAGTCATCTACCAGAGTATAGATGGCGACCACGGACTATTCTAGACAACCCATGGAAACACCAGCATGCCCATAACCTGTAGGTGATGAATTACGAGTTCATGCGATGTTGTAACTACGTATTCATGCGATGATACTCTAACCCCTTACTATAAATTACGAGTTCAGACGATGTTGTAACTACGTATTCATGGGATGTCACAAATTCTGCATGCCAAACCAATGGTCGTAATTCACATTAGTGAGAATGGTTCATTTTTTTGTAAATCCAAAATCAGATTGGAAATTTTGATTTTTTATTTTGGAAGTTAACCCATTGGTTTTTTATTTCGGTTTCGGTTTTTTGTTTTTTTTAAATATATTTTCAGGGTTTTGTTTTTTTTTATTTCATAGATTTCTTCATCAACAAATGTTGCTACAAATTAACAAAAATAAATAATTTGCTAAAACATAATACAAGAGGAAGCTTGTTCACATTTAGTCATTGAACTTTTTAGAGGGAAACGAACTTTCGATTTTGTTCATATTTAGTCACTAAACTTTTTTTCGTTATCTATTTGCCACTAAACTATTGAAACTGTTCATATTTTACCCTTATGACCGGTAACAGCCGGTCATAAGGGTAAAATGTGAACAGTTTCAATAGTTCAATGGCAAATAGATAACAAAAAAAAATTTAGTGACTAAATGTGAAAAAAGTCGAAAGTTCGTTTCCCTTTTAAGTCATTATCCCTTAGATTATTGGTAATTTAAAAGTTATGATTTCCGTACATTATTATATTTTAAAGCTGTGTTTTTTTTGTTTCTTACATAATTTCTTTTTGTTGTTTTTGTTTTTATTAATTTATTTAAAATATACTTTTAATTCTTATTTTCGTCCGTCGTCTCCTACATACATAATTTTTTAGGCTAAAATTTTATTTTGATGCTTTGTGGTCTACTTAGTATGATATAATCGTTACCGTGATATATATATATATATATATATATATATATATATATATATATATATATATATATATAAAGTTCAATAGAGAACCATTATTAATAAAGGAACCAATCCAAAGCATCGAAATTTAAAACGATCAACAACAAAATGAAGGGTTGTAGACTTTTACAATGGACGCATATGCATCGGATTGTAAGAAAACTCAATTCCTTTTTTAGTTTAATTTTTTTAGGCAATGTTTTTTATCAAAAAAAAAAAAACGAATATACCATTGTTCTTGATTTTTCCTCCTCTTTCTATAAAAATCTATATTGATACATAAAAAATGATTTTTTTCTTCAAAAAAACTCACTTCATTTTCTTTGTTTGTTGAAAACTAGGTCTATTTTTTATAGAAAAAAAAATTAATAAATATATCAAAATTCATACTTTTTAGTACTCTTTAAACATAGATTCATATTGATGTTTTTTTTTTAAATCGATATTTCTGTTTAGATTCACATTATGAACCTGTTCAGATTCACATTCTGAACCTTCTCATATTCACAGTGTGCATAATAGTAAGTCATATTCACAATACGAATCTGAACTGATCGAGTTTTTTTTTTCACATTGTGAATGTTAAAACTTGAAATATTTACAGTTTAGGTTCACAGTGAATCTACACTGATCGATGTTTTTTTAGTCGGTATTGATTTTATTAATAGAGTACAAAAAATTAATATTTTTGGTATAATTAGTTTTTTTTATAAAAATAAACATAAATATTAAAAAAAACTAACAAAATGAAGTGAGTTTTTTTCAAAAAAAAAAGATCTTTATCGAAAGATGATGAAAAATCGAGAACAGCTGTATATTTGTTTTTTTTCGATAAAAAATATGACATAAAAAAAAAATTTTAAACGAAAAAAAGAAGTGAGTTTTTTTTGGTAAGGAGGTGGATTTTTATGTATAATCCGGTATGTGTGAGTCAAATATACAAGTGTACATCTATTTCCTTATTCGTTGATCATTATCATTTCAAACCCTTACGATTGGTTCATTGTTTCCTTTTTAATTATGGTTCTCTATTGAACCTCACACTCTTTCTTTTTCTCACCTCTCTCTCTCTCTCTCTCTCTCTCTCTCTCTCTCTATATATATATATATATATATATATATATATATATATATATATATATATATATATATATAACATTTGTAAATCGCATTCTATATACATATTGCAAAAAAGTTACCTCGTTCATCAAAGTTTACACAATTTTTCTTATAGTTTTCGCTTTTATTAATTGTAAACGAGTTTTTCACCGCAACGTGGAGAGTGAATTAAATACTAGTTAAGATATTATATTGGATTAAAATTTTCAATAATTTAATAAATTTTTAATTAATTAAAGACATATTAAAAATAAATAACATGTTATTCGGGTCTTTTTTGCAATATTCTGTTATTATTTTATAAACGAAAAACAATTCAAAATTTAAAGTAATAATTTACAGAAAAACTAAAAATCGAATATATTAGCCAAATAGCCCAGTTCAAAATTTTCAAATGATCAATTCGATTTTTTTAAAAAGTGAATAGCCATGAATCATGATCTCAAATGCGAAAATTTCACAATACTTTAACTAATTTCAAAGGCATCACCTACGGAATTTGTAATTATTCTCGTTATTTTCTCTTCAATTTTATAAAATGCTTTTATGCTTAGTTGTTTTTGTCTTTTTCTCACATTTTATTGTAAATTTACCTTAAAACGTCCTATCAAATGTGTAGTGCATATGTCTTCACAAGAAGTTTCTATATATTATTTTTCAAAGAAAAAGAATATATTTAACCTTTACCATAGAAACAATTCTTATGTACCAATGAGGGTTGGAACGAAACCACACTAAAGAGAATAAGTAGGAATGATAACGTTGCATGCATTATCAATCTAATTCTTTTATTCTTTTCGAACTCGATTCTGATATTGATTTATTGTTCATATTATACGGTTCATTTTTGTTGTGCATATATTCCACAAATTTATGTCCTATTAGAGAAATTTGTACTTGCCTTTGTTTTATTTTGTATCTATTACTTTCATATACACATGTGATGTAATTTGAATTAAAAAACTCTCAACCATAAACATATACTCTCATGACCATACCAAATAGGTTATTTTCGTCTAGTTTTTATTATTAGTAGGAGTATAGGATTGGGTCGCTTTTGGGGAAAAACCAACCGCGCTCGTTTAATTTTGGTTTTTTGGTTTTGAAATCCAATGGGTTCGGTTTCTTGGTTTATGAATTCAACCCATATTTTCGTTGTTTTTGAATTTAAACCCATATGTTTTAGGCTTAAACCAATTTTCTAGGAAATGTTAATAAACTAATAAATTAATTCATATTTTTTTCCAGCCATCTAAAACAACCAAATACACCAAAGTCAATTACATAGTTAAAAGAAATATTAAAATTATCAGGTTATGAATGTCATAACTAAAAATGAAAAATCTACGCAACATAAAAATATTTTATTATAACCAAAAGGCAATTACATGAAAACAACATCAAAAGTTAAAACGCCAATCTTCAATCTCGATCTATGTGAATTGCATTAGCAATTCCAAATTTATCTACAAACCAAAAGAGATTAGTATCGAGTTATACACTTATAATTATGCAAAAATAATTACCAAGTTCTATTCCCGCCAACTTATCTCACATTTCTTCCACATATGTAGTTTGTATGTTTTTAAATTGAATATCAATTAGGGTGCGAGCGTATCTAATCTTGGATGTAAATCAAAGTTTTCGCGGTCGCGTCTGTAAGGGAGCTTCTAGTTGCATCAATCATCCTCCTCCCAACACTAAATGTCGACTCTGATGCAATGGTAGAGATCGACATTCCAAAAAATGACTCGCCATTTGAGAAAGTACAAGAAACTTTATGGAATTAAGTTACAACCAACTTAAAATATGAAAGTCTTCCAACCTCTTGTCCATTCCATCTCACAAATAAACTTCAACCTCTATTTTGTTAACCACTTGTCCAAGTTGTTCTATAAACCTTGCAAAATCATCTTCCAAATCAACTTCAGCCCCACCATCAAAATAACTAAATGTCTGTGTAGAAGATGATGCACCCTTTATCTTTTTATATGTTTCTCTATTTGTGTTGTTCTTGAAGTGTTCAAACAACTCCACTAATGTCTTGGTTGAGAGGAAGAAGTCCAGAACTACACGATGTATCTAATTATGGCAAACAAAGAAAGATTTAGGGTTTAGGTAGCGGCCATATTTTATTTACTTAATTTTTATGGTATATATTAATAATAAATATTAAATAAACTGAACTAAATATATTTGGTCGGTTCTTGGATAGAGTCGTTTTCCTTTTTAATGGGTCAGTTCGATTATTGGGTTGGTTTATGTAGCACCATAACCAAAACCAAAACTTTTTTTTTTTTTTGAATTCCGAACCCAAAACTGACGATTTATGTTTGGTTTGGGTTTCATCGTTTTTTGTTTGTTTCTCAGTTTTCAGGTTCAGTTTTACTTACCCCTAATTATTATTTTTTTCGAACGACTAAAGATATGATGAAAAAAGTTAGCAAAAAGCTAAGAAAAATTACAAAGGAATAGTCAGGATTGGATTTAACATCCATAAAACACGACTTATACTAATATGTCTATTCTGATTTACAAATCAAATGTAGGAATAGTCAATAAATCTATCAACCAAAAATTCTTTTTAACTGTATGATCGCTAAATAAAATGCCATTTCGAAATTTCCACACCAACCACGACATTGTTGTGACTATGGCACCAAGCGCTATTCGTCACATATTGGAAAGCCAAATGCAATCAATCCATTGGAACACCCCCTCTAGATGCATCAAATCTGGGTTGCAAATATCACACCACTTTCTATAATTTGCCAAAGATCGTTATCCACATGACACGAAAAAAAAAAAGTGTTGATTATTTTCCATTTCATAATTACAAATGCCACAGATAATCATCATAATCATCGGAACATCCAATCCACTATCTTCTAAAATCTTTTAAGTCGGAAGGAGGTTAAGGCGCATCCGCCAATTAAAAATATTTACAATGGAAGGTAAACATTTATTACACTTTGTCGACATGGTACTATTAGGGATGGAATGATCATCTATACATCTTCTAACCTCCGCCATCAAAAAAATGTCATCTACACCCAACTTCCAAGCCCATTTATCTTTGTTATCGGAGAAGTTACAATCCATAATCAAAATTCGTAATTGTTGTAGATAAGACAAAAGCGTGCCGACAATGATCGTCCTACACCAATCCTATTCCTAAATAACTCCATTCCATCTTTGTCTCACGATACAATCGTTGTTCGTTTGTAGAGCAAATAATCTAGGGAACTTCAATATCAAAGGGTTATCTCCAATCCAGTGGTCATGCCAAAACATAGTACACATACAATCACCCCTAATTATTATGGTATGAATGTTAACATTTTACTGCTACGTTGTTTTCTACCGCTTTCTAGTTTCAGTTGAATGTTTTGGTTAGTTTTTTTTAATATCAATTTATAAGAATAATACATTTTTATTACTTTTTTTGTATAACTTTACATGCAAATTAATGAAACTCTACAGGATGATTATTATATATTTGTAATGAAAGGATGTTTGAACAATGTTTTAATTAATTGTAAAGCAATCAGAGTTAATAAGAACACAAAAATTTAAATAAGATCTTGTTACAACTCATATTATCAGAATGGGTACAAGTACAAGTTATAGAGAGAATATGCTCAATGCGTAAGGATGAAAAAGCTACAACTGACTTATGTACCTACTATATTTATAGAGTACTCACAGATGCAAAATGTATACTAAGACTTCGATATTGAAAGAGAATATACATAAGTGCCTAGTAAAATACATACATATCTAAGTCATGAAGACCTTCGATATTTACAATCAGTTCGCTACTATACCATTACTTATGCTTCAATATATCACAACAACTAGACTCTACATTCTTCCTCTTTGTGATCAATATCGAATCTTCGGAGTGACGGTAGTGTCTTTATCACTTGTAGCAAAACTCTTCTAATCTCCATGTACCAAACGATGATCTTTCTTATCTCTGCCTCGTCTTCATTTGAATTTTTCTTACAATTTTCGATGCGAAGAAGAATACTTGAAAGATAGAGATTCGAATATCTTTCAACATCGTATGTACGAAATAAAAATTTCTTTTTCCCTCCCTTCTTATTCTTACCTTCGAAAACAACTCCCAACGGTTGATTGGCGATTTCTCAATCTTCATAATCATCAATTTTTAATTTTCCTTTCAACAAAGCCTTAGAAACTTTTGACTTCTTGTTGAAGACAGTGGAGAGATCAACATTTTTTAATGCTAGATGAGCAAAATAACAGTCCAAAAAGCTTTTGATGTGGCCATACCCAATGATGTACAAAGCTTTATCTTGAACTTGGGATTTACTCACATCTCCCAAGATCTTCGTAATCGTGATGAGATCATTTAGATTCATCTAGGGAAATTCGGAAATGGTAAAGTCGAATAAACTTTTGTTTTCTCAAACAACACTATATCGATAGTTTTGCAAGACTCTTTCGAAAAAGTATCAGGACTTATTGATATAATCTTGACAATCTTAACCAGAGATCACATATCTTCTTCATTCTTTCCTAGAACTACATGGAAACGAATCTTCAAATTCTTAAACTCTTCAGTATCATTAAAATTCCCAAGAAGCTTGAACTGAGAAAAAATGAACATTGAATCATTGACCAGAAAATCCAGTTGATTGAAATTTGTATCTTCGATGGCACATCTTTTCCATGGTATTTTATCAAAATCATCTACTTTGCCAAAAGTTGCACTTTCAATCGTTTTTTAACACCAAAACTTGTTAGGATCTCCCTTGTTAAGACCTGGTGGATCATTTGCTCTCATCCTCATGATGTTATTCAGCTGCTTCATTCATTCCATCTGAAGCTCTTAGAGTTTCTTTTTCTCTTCTACTGTTGGCGGCACTTATACACCTTTTCCCTTTTCTTTTGAATTAGAAGAAGTTGCACTTCGTTTGATTTTCGAAGAACCAGATCCTCCTTCATTTGTATTCAATCTCTTCTTCGATTACAACTTAGATATATCAGTTTCGACATTTGGGGTAACAGTTGTTGTCGAAGATGTCATAATGACTTTCATTGGTAGTGAAGTTGGGACTGGAATAGGAAACACCTTCCCAATTACTTTTCCTTTATCTTTCGATGAGCCACTCCCTTATCTATCCTTGTGACACGTTTGTAGACGAGCATGGAGCATTTGTGGGTAATCGAAGAACCAAATCAAGGATAAGAGCAAGTTCTGTTTTAAAACATGACTCCATTGATAAAACCACAAAAGAGATTTTCTCTTGTGATATCAAATTTGTTGACGGAAAATCGAACTTCGATAATATTTCGTAAAACCCAGTAAGTGAGTTTTCAATACTTGTAAAAACTTTATCATTAGATTCCTTCTTAAGCTTCAACTCGCCAACATATTGCTTATTGAAGGCTAGAATATCTTCAATCAAAGTTTGAGTTTCTTTTATAAGGACATCGAAATTATCCTTAATTCCCACATAAAACTTATCCAGCTTCATCACTTCTTTTGAAAATGAATCAACAAAATGCTTGATCTTCAATTCAATAAACTCTTTCGAAGAGTTCACAAGCTTCTTGAAAATTTCATGTCGCTCACAAGCAACATTCTATAACTCTTTGAATTCATTCTTGTAAGAACTAGATTGAGCAACAAGACATCCTTCCAAACTTGTAACAACATTATCTATCAAAGTCCTTGTTCGTGACTCTTGGCACTTTAACAGAAACTCAACTTCTTCACCACTTACAGAGGACTTGATAGCAGTATCATTTAAGAAGTGAAGAATAGTATTAAGTTTATAGTTAAGGATTTTCTATTTCTTGTCTCACATGATAGCATTGTCATCAACATTATCTTCTTCAGGATCAAATGCTAACTCAGCAAAGTCAACCATTTCATCATCATTGTTTTTTGGCATCTCTTGATCTGTTAATTGTGAAGAGAATAAAGACGTTATTGTTTCCTTGATGATTCCTGCAAATGTTGGAGAAACAACAGGAACAATTTTTGGTATGATAGTCAAAGTTGGTAGTGGAGACGAAGATGGTGGTGGTGGAGCATTTGAAGTTTCTATAACACTCCAAATTAGGTATTACCTTTGAAGCCCTTGAAATTTTAAATGTTACATAATAAGTACCTTAAGTACGGTGGGCGTACTTCATGGGTACGCTTAGCGTAATATGCATGGATGATCGCGAAGGGACAGAACGTATGCTGGGTGTACCAAAGAGTACGCAGGGCGTACGTGACAGATGTTCAAACCCTAATTTCCGGACATGAGACCTATATAAGCATCCTTGTCTCATTTGAGCTTCACCTTAATCAGCCTCTATCACCTTCACACATCCCTGAAAACCCTAAAATCATTTGAGAGTGTGTTTTGAGCTTAAGGAGTGCATTTGTAGCCCTTTTAATGTCCATTCAAGAGGAAGGTGTTGCTAATCAAGCTTGGAGTGGCATTGGGCTTCAAGAATCTACATCTAGTTCACCTTGAAGAGCTTCTGGAGGTATAAAGCTTTGATCTTGTCATCTTATTCATTAGATCTAGCTAGGGTTTTCTATTTGGTCCCTTTAGTTGGTTTTGGACTTCCTCTTGAGAGTTGAGCAACTCCAGAGGCTGAAATGGTTATATCTGAGCTTTGTGAGCATGCTAGATGCATAAAGGTGCTAGCTTGGGGAGTATCTAGACTCCATGCATGAGTTTGAAGCCTTATATGAAGTCCTAATGTGTATAATGAAGTTTTTAAGTCCCATATAGCATGCAAGGGAAAAACGTTGCCAACTTTGTGCCCTAGGACGTCTTAATGAGCTCAGATATGATATTGGACGTTAGAACATCGAGTATTAAGCACTTAATGGAAGAAAGTGCTTAATCTGTTTGTATGTCGGGCGTAACTTAGAGTATGCAGCGCGTACGACCTAGGAACTCAATACGCTGTGCGTACTAGGGTGGTACGCAAGGCGTACGCACAACATATGGACTGGGACTTGTTTTGCGCTTGTAACCTTTTGGGCCTAAATTAGTCATTGGGCGTGATCATGTTTTGGAGTTAGTGGGCCAACTGATCTGTTTTGGGCTATGGATGCTTTCATTGGGCCTTATTGGGCCATGAGGCCTATTATTGATTTTGGACACGGACTTTGGGCCCACTAGCAAATGAAGACTCTTTGGACCATTGTGAAAGGACTTGGGGTTTGTGATGGGTTTTTTGTATACTACAACATCCTATGGTGCACATACAACCCTAAATGCTTTGGATCTATGTTTTCTCTAATTGTACATGTAATATTGTTTCCAAAGCATTAAGCCTACAACTAGCATGCAAACGACATAATCAACATACAAGAGAGTTATAGAATTACCTCTTTGTTGTAGCTTGTAGAACTTCTTGAGTTTGGCCTTTAAGAACTTAGTGCCCCAAGTGTTGCACCTCAAATGGAATCACAACACACCTAGGACAAGGATGACCTTTTAGAGAGTTTCTTCCACTCAAATCAGCTATAGTGACTCCAAGAACACTAGTGTGCCATTTTGGCTGCTAAGGGGCTTCTTATATAGTGTGGCTAGGATTAGGGTTACATCCATGTAAACCCTAATGTGAATGAATTTTCATCTTACTTAGGATCCATGGGTTAAAACTGCCATGGACTATCCATGGACTACCAGATTGGTTTAGCCCATCCTAAATAACCATAAGCCCACACATAAAAAAGATTGATATACCAAATCAATCCCCTTACATTTAATTAGTCTCTTTTGATCACTAAATTAATTCCAAATTAATTCTTGATCAATACTAATTAAATAATGTGATTTCATATTAATATATTTGAACTTAGAATATATTAATAATTCATAAATAACCTCTTCTCAAAAGTTCATCCTATCAAATTGTCCTAGTGATATGCAACCCAAATGGACCATGCTACTCTCGGGTCAAGTACATGCCAATTATAGTTATGGGCTTAGACACCTAATCTAACAGTCTCCCACTTGGATAAGTTTAATAACTATTATTGCAAGTACGACTCTATAACCTGACTAGCAATCGTAGCTCTTAAAAGTCGTTGTCGAACTCTGACCTAGTCAATGACGCATCCATTAGATAAGAGATCATATATTCCACCATTCTAGATATCATATGGACGGAGACATGGATTTTAATCATTCTCTCTATCCATCTGTTGTTTCTCGATTTCTAATTTATGACGACTGACTAATTAAACAGATCAAATCAGTCCAGGCTTGGCCAAGCACTTCGGGTGTCATCACTAAATCATCGAGGGCCCAAAAAATATCGCTTTTATCTACATGGGGTAAAAGGAACAGATAAAATTCTACTCAAAAGCTTGCTTGTACTTACTCATCAAATCACACACAACAATATGTTTTATAACACCAAGTTACTGGTGTGTTTGCATATGTCAATGTATAATCGACTTGCAACTACAACTCACATGTCGTGGTTTCAAGAATATAATATATTATCGTCTCACAATCACTCATGATGAAATCCATGAAGTGATTCAGATGAGCGTGGGTTGAATCCAGTACTTGAATCTTATTCCAAGAGTACTCAAGAACACTACAGCTATGTCTAAAACACATAGACAAACTACAGACCCATTCACAACAGTCTTGACTCAATACCTACTTCCAAAGTATGATCGACTGTGGATGGTTTGAATAACCTAGTTATTTGGGAAGTCAAAACATGCAAAGTGAAACACAAGAATAATACTAATGCTATATGGCCCCAAAACTTTTCAGTGTCATATTGATTACTCATTATTCATTGTATAATGTTTCGATTTATCAACTTAATACTTGAATTAAAACAATAGCTATGCCATGTTCCAAGCATGCACACTATCTTTGTCTATGGTCCTGACTTTGTGAAATAGATCATGTGGAAAACATTTCATTGATGCTCATTTCACAATTCCAAATCTTTATTTTAAGTGTAAGAATTTCAAATTCTTGCCATTACTCGGAAGTGTTGGATGCAAAACTATTATGCAATGATTCTTCTGTAATGTCTAGGTACCAAAAGTCACAGAGACTTGACCAACGATATTACAAAATATTCCTTTGGAGATTGTTACAAGACAATTCCATGGAAATGAAGTCTCAGATTCAAAGTACATTCCTTTGAACATCCTTCTTGCATAAAAGTTTGTAACTTTCTCATTTATTCTTAACACCCAACTCCCAATATGGAAACATTCCATATTTGCCACACAACAACTCATTATCAATAAAATCTTGTCTATTCATAATAATGTCAATACGGTCCATCCATTACTATACTTCCAACTGTCCTTAAGAGACTAATCTTTGGTGAACCTTAGATTGTCCTTAACAGATTTGGAAAATTAGAACACGAGAATATTATAGCATATGCAATTGATCTTATACCTAAAGCATATGGGATACGATTCATAATGTCTAACATAAAGACATGATACTTGACCAATCTTTTGCTATGATATTTCTATTTTCCATGTTCTCACAATTCGAATTATGAAGAGGGATGTCGTAATCATAATCGAATTTGAGAACGCAATCAACATTTCCATATAGAATTTCCTTATGTCGAATATTTTCTACATAACATTCATATATATCCTTGACTAAATTTGATTAAAACTCAATCTAAGCTTTTAGAATTGAAGTGAAGTCTAAATTCCTCTCCCTTAATTATAGCAAAACAAATTTTCAACCCTGCAACTTGCGAATTGAAACCTTTGTTTTCTATAATTAACATTGCTAACTTGCAACACTTACCATAATAATTATGCTCTCACTAGCATAATAATTATTACTTTACTAGCATAACACTTATGCTCCCACTAGCTTTGACATGTACCCATAAATCAGTTGGACTTCTAGAAATCAATACTTATTGACTTTCATTACCAAAGTTCAGATTTTTGATACGAGATGCTTCGATAATACTTTATCTAGGCTTCTCAAACTTATACACCTTTCCTTAAATAGCTCACATGTGTGTCTTAACATTTTTAGAACTTACAACCATAAGTCTGAAATGTTTAGACCTTTGTCATTTCTCACAATTCGAACTATGAAGAGGGATGACGTAATCATAATCGAATTTGAGAATGCAATAATCACAATTATATCTCCTTAAAATCTACTCAGTGAAAGCGTTTCCTCACAATCATTTCCATGAATTGGAGAGAAACCTTATGACACTTACATTTTATGGTGTATGCGTTCCTATCCATGTGAATTTGTCATAACCATAATCACAAGACAAGGTTAGTGACAAATCCAAACTCATATGTACTGAACTTGTTCAATCTTAATTTCTTGCCACCTGGCAGCACAAGGGCCTGTCATTGCTTCCAAGTTGTTATGCATACAATTAAGAACTCATAGAACTCACATACATAGTCAACTTTAACTGGAATAGGCACCAAAACAAGAATATGTCAACACGATAAGTTACAAACCTCAAGTCGGGTGCTAATGATTAACAAGAGGATTACTCTTAATTAGTTCTTCAACTCTCAAGATCTTTAAGACTCCCACTGACCACTTTACATATAAGATTCACTTTTTCAGGGAACATTACTTGACAAACAAATATTCAAGAGTTAGTGTGGTTTCTTATTAAGAAAGACACTACACACAATTGGTCTTAGTTGGTCTTTGTCTCATCCAAAACATCACAACTTACCAATTTCATATGTACAAGAGCCAGAAACATGTTACTCTACATTTTATGGGTGTTATAAACCTTCTTAATTTAGTGTCACTTAAGGCACAAGCTTGGAGTATGACTCTAAGACTTGTTTTGGAATGAAGTATGACTCATCTTCTTGATTTAACCATTTCAACAATTCACGATTCCTCTTCTTAGCCATAAAAATGCACTAAGATATCCTTATAGGATCAATTGTGATATGGTTTTCCATAATCATTAAGATGATCAAAAAAACACGACACTAAAGTACTCTCCAATCTTTTCATATTGGAGAATCTTTTATCTTTTTGCCTAATTTGATTCTTCTCATTCATTCTGCCATACATTGAAACTTTTCCAATGTCTCAGAATTATACTTAAACTTTTAAGCATAACCATATTTACTAAACTTTAGTAAATGATGACGAATAGTCTTGTCGATCTTTTTGGTGGACCTCACCAGCACACAACCAAGTGTACCCAATCTCCTAGTCCTTCACTTGAGTCACATATTCATGTGAACGAAGAATTAGTCTTAATTTGCCAAAGACAAAGGTTCTCATTCATCATACAATACAAGTTGCACGATTCCAAGTTTCTATCCAATTGAAACTTGGGTGATGAGAATCTTTCCCTATTTGGTAAATTTTGATACTACTACAAACGAAAGAATCAAATCATTTTCCAATATTACTATCAATGGAAACATAGAAACAACAATTTTCACAAATGTCATTGTAAGGATACTTAAAATAAAAAAAAATTCTTTATTTTTTAAAAATTTGCGGAAAACTTGTCCTTACAATGCAAATACAAGTGAAAACTATGTTTTTATCTATTCCTAAGCAATATATCATAACTCTTAAGCAGTAGCTCAAAATTCTGATCATTGAACCATGCGATCGAAATCCATCTCTTCACGATCAGAATCAACTTACTCTTACTTTAAGTTTCCTTTCATTCCTTTGATTATACAAAACATCAAAATGTAATTACATTACATCATGTATTAAGAATCTCCAAATAGAAACTTAATTGAGTTAGACAGTGGACTTACCTGCAGTAGAGTCAAATATTTTGACTTTACCATCCTTGGATCTTTCAGGTATATATGGTAGCCTCGCCACCAATGTCCCTCTAAATGGCAGTATAAAAAATGGTTTCTTTCGCATCGGTACATGAGACAATCCCAGAACTGGCCTTTCTCTTAAGTTCAAAATTTTTGACTTTAGCCAATTTCTCTCTCATAAGAGAAGAAATCATTTCTGGATTGTCACGGTTGTCCATGGAAATTTGGGAAGTAGATATTCCAATCAACTTTGCTTTACCAGTGTGCCAAAGCATTTCTGATTCAGCAGAAATAAGCAAATAAGTAAGATCAATAAGGGTCATGTCATGGTTCGTCATAAAGTAGTCCTTATAGAAACACAATCAGACTAGAAATCCTATAAAGATGGTTTATGAACAAGGAAACAAAAAAATACATTCATTGAAATTAAATCATAATAAAACTCTTGAGATAGAGAAATACAATCCCTCATATTAAATCTGATGAACCTCAATTAATGAAAAAGGAAACCACAAAAAATATTTATGTTCCTGAGAACGTTTAACCTACATCAAAATAAAACCCTTAGACCTGATGAATCATAATCAAAATTCTCTAGAATCAGACACAGTGAGCAAAAATCCAAAATAGAACCACTGGAATTGCACCATCGATCCAAAAATTAAAATGCTTCGTCGAGAAAATCAACTTCATCGATCTTGCCATTGACATCAATTGCACCGGTCTTAACAGATCGGGTTTTCTAGGGTTTGATGGCAAAAGAAAAACCAGGTTCTATAAGTCCGGTAGATTTTGCTAGACGGAGAAAACATGGCAGATCCGGAAAATAAAATTGACGCTGGCGAGATTTTGACAATTTATAGTTTTCGGCAAGATCAATGACAATTTATAGTTTGCTAGACGGAGGAACGAGAGGCGTTGACAGATCTTGACAATTTATAGTTTTCGGCAAGATCAATGAACTTTGGTGAAAGGTTTTGGTAAGGGCAGCAGACTTGTTTTAGTGATGAACTCTCGTGACTTCTTTTGGTGATAAACTATGACTATGGATTTTGGTGAAGTAACCTTCAGCAAGAATGTGAAGAACAATCATAGAGACAATGTGTGAAGATTTAAGAACGATATCTCTCATAGTCAAATACGTTTTTGTCTTTTATAATTATGAATAATAAAATTAGAAATTAAATCAAAAAAATTAATAAGATTAAAATAGTTTTTTTTATGTCTTGAAGGAACCAAAGACGTAACAAAACCAAATTATAGGGAACGTCCAAGTTAAAAAAAATATAAGTTAGGGACCGAGCATGCAAATTACCACAAACCATAGGGACTACTCGTGTAATTTACTCTTAGTCTTACCTGATAATTGTTCCCACAATTATAACCAACTTTGAACTATTAAAATAATGTGATTATTCATGCATTAAACATGTTAATATAGAAGGCAACAAGTGTTACTCTGTTGATCATATCGCAATATATCAAAGCATTAGGTAATAGTTGTTACAATATTCCAATATCCAAATACTAAATTCAAATCAAGATCCCGTTTTTAGAATATTGAATTCCTATAGCTAAAGTGTGACCAATCATACTTACTTTAAAGGGAAGGATTTTATTAATGGTTCCGACTAAATTTAATTTGTATGAATTATGTGAATACCATCATCTGCATATTTGAGTCTACTCTAGGTATAGTTAAATACCTTAGAGAATATGATTCGTGTTCTTTTGTGACATAGAGTCTCTTAACTTGATCAAGTATACTTTCGAAGTCACAAATATTTCTATGCGATCCTTAAATGGTAGAAATCAGCATAATTTTTTCAATGAACATATTCATCCAATCATAATTGATTTCAACTTTTGAAGTGGCAGAGTATTGTTATTTAGTAGGTTGTGCAATGATGTTTTACTTGGACCTCATTCATACAAAAATTATTCTTCATTCTAATGACGTCATAATCCAATTATAATTCATATATATTGTGACATCCCCATTTTCACATCCAGAAAAGACCGATTTGTTTATTCTTTGTTTTATAAAATCAGAGTAATCCTTTGATTTAAAAGAGTTGTGGTATTTGTTCCCAAAACAAAATATGATAAGAATTTATCAAAGCATTTCTTTAAAGAAATGTATTTTCATTAAATAACAAAATCTCGAGATTTCATGTTCCGATACAGACCAAAAGCATAAACAATATAAAATAGACCTTACAACAGTTATTTATAACTACTGATCTATAATCCAAAATCTCTCGTCAAGTCCACCAACTTATACCCTTGTGTCATTACCTGTAATGCAAAGAAAATTGAGTGGGTCAGGCTTGGGAGCCTGGTGAGCATATAGGGTTTTCAACCCACAATAATATAATTATTATATTCAATCATCAAACAATAACCCCAATTACCCATCCCCATTATCTACTTTATTTCATAAGGTTTTACCCTAAGAATTGACTATCATTCCTTCATTCATTCCTAAGGATTGACCTAAGGAATTGGCACAAAGTCCATTGTTGCCCGAGGTTCCTATAACAAACACTAAATCCATAGCTGCCAAGGTTCATCTATACAGTACAAAATCCATAGCTACCAAGGGTTATCTATATAGTACTAAATCCATAGCTACCATCGTTCCTCTACACTATACTAAATGAATAGCTACCATCGTTTTATTATAAGTCACTAAATCTATAGCTTCCAGGGTTTTTAGAGTACACCGGTGAACATCAAGTCCACAACACCTACTAGTTACGAGCTTGCTAGTGCTCCACAGGACTGTCTAGAATAGTCCGTGGTTGTCATCCATACTCTACTGAATGATGGGGCCATTGTTTGGGTAAAGGTTTCAATCATTTTTCACCTGTCACCCTCATCTCAAGATCTATATCATCTTTCGTCTCATCGTCAAACTCATCTTTTCTCACACACCAACTATTTCATCTACCCATGATCTACCCAACATATTTGTAGATATAAATTCCATATATAGTTTAAATCATATACAAACTTGTATCAAACATTCATCCAACATCGATCTCAAATAAACAAACAATATATAAACACATAACATGTATTTCGTAGCAAATACTTCATATCTATGTGTTAGAAGAAAGTAACTACACACTCACTTGATCAGAAGATGATCGAACATCACTACTACTTGTAGAAGTAGTATTTCTTTGGTGAAACTAGAAGATCTTCACACACCGGGCTTCTCGCAGGCAAACCTTCGGCTCGGAAACTCTTTTCTTCTCGGGATCTTCGGGCTTCGGGACTTGCTTCGGTTATCGGGAATGATACCGGGGCTTCGAGGAGTTAAAATAGGGTTTAGAGAGAGTATCGGGAGTAGGAGAGTAAGAAATGAGCAACCAAACTCGGCTACCTCTTGAATTCTATTTATAGTGCAAAAATGCTAGGTTTAGCTCGTGAGCCACATATTCTCTCCTTGTGAACTAGGCTCACCTTGTGAGTGACATATGCTCACCTCGTGAGCTTGATATGTCATTACGTTCGTCATGGCCACTTGCCCTGGAAGATGTCCACCATCTGCTCACCTCGTGAGCCACTAATGCTCACCTCGTGAGCTCTGACACAGCCTTGGGTTTCGCACCCCGAACTTCATAAATTCATATCTTTTGCGTACGAGCTCCCTTTATGACGTTCTTTATATCCACGTGTAGGTGCGATTATGCTCTACGACTCTCGTTTAGACTCCGTTGGCTAATTTTGACTTTATTTTTATTATATTATTTTTAGTAGGCCAAGACATGAAAACTCCGTTATAAATTCATAACTTCTTCATCCGATGTTTGTTTTCATCTGTCTTTTTACCGTTGCACTACCATTGACGAGTTATTCGATTCTCGTTTAGATTGTTTCGGCTAAAAACCGCTCGATCTCAAATCGAGTATTTGGGCTACATACTGCTAAGTCGAAACTTCGGAAAATCATAACTTCCTCATACGAAGTCAGATTTAGGTGTTCTTTTTATCCACGCTCTCGATTTAACGTATTCTATGACTTTCATTTAGATCGCTAAGGCTAAATATCGCTCTAACATAAATTCACTATTTACGTCGCGTTGTCTCTTGCCGGTTCTGTCGCGAAACTTCGACAGGTCATAACTTCTTCGTTATAACTCGGATTTTGGCGTTCTTTATATGTTCAGAATCCTTGTAACATATACTAAAACTTAGTTAAGATTAATCCTTCTAAATAATCTTCCAAAAAAAAGTAATTTTTGATGCTTATCGTCTCTAAATTGACTACCCCGGATCTACGAGCGTTACAATTATCTCCCCCTTAGGATGATTACGTCCCGAAATCATCAACGAAATAATGCTTGTATAATGATTCCATATGTTATTTCTTCATCCTAGGTAATAATCGTAGCTCCTATGTTTCCTCGAAAGAGCATATAACTCTAGGGCTTCTTGACTGCAGACGATGCTCAATCTTGCATCTGCTTTTCGTACTATGTTGGACTTTCAACCATAACCTTCAAGTTACAAAATAAGTCCTTATTGTGGACTCCTTCTTCTTCTTCTTAGGATAAGTACTTCCCCTTATCTATTGTAACAGATCGATGGGTCATGTTCTAATGACCTCTCATCGTATGATGCAACGCTTTGAATCAAGTCTCTTAGAGTCATATTCCAAAATGGAATATACCTTTCTTCATATTCTAGTGTGATATAGTCACATTTTAAAATGTAGCATCTCTAGATAATAATGAGCGCGATGCTATTGGTCGCACTGATTTTAATCTTCTAACCTCAGTCAGATGCTACATTGAACTTGGTTCTCCGAACCACGTAACAAACTCATCGTTGTCGGACTCAATTTGATATGATCACTAGGCTCAAAATATCAATCATCTTCTTAGTCATTACCGAAACAACGGTAATGACATACTTGAATAAAATGAAATCAATTACTAGCTTCTTGGTAACCTTGTGACTTTCCCTGGTCCAAGCGCGAGTCCTATGCTTCCAGTTGTATAGATCTCTACTACTATTCACACCTACTCATACTCATCCCAAGTATTGTCTTGCAATCCCCAAGTCCTAAAATCACAAAAAAAAATTAACACATACGAATGTGTCCAATTAATCATACCAATTTTCCTAGAATCTACTAGGACTTCTTCTATGCGTATCTTCTATTATCAATCATGCTTCAACTCGATTGGTGATGGAAATTCCAGATTATGGGCTGACTTCAAGAATTACACCGATCGTTCCATCATCTTGCCAATCGAAGGTGTACTTCAGACGTACCATACCCCTTTAAACGTTCCGTTATTTTACCAGACATATTCTAAAGGCAAAATACCACTCTTACGATATCTTCCGATAGGTGTCATTCACTATCATAAGCCTTTCATTTCCTCCATTTACTCAATTCTCTACGAGTCTTCACCCTAACGTTCTATACACCAAAGCAGACGTTCAGTGTATCGAGACGATAACATAGATAGAGGAAGGTTTAGACGTGTAATCCTCCTTATTACTCCGAAAAATTACATGCCAGTTCTAATATCGTAATTTAACATTTAGAAATCTGAACACATAAAATTTCAAGATCCGGTCGGCAACAGACCATAGATCTAATCACATAATGCATATCACAAACCATTTAGCACATAAAAGCATGTTAGGCATTTTCCTAAATAAGCTAGTGATCGTGTCTAAAATATGGTAGACACTCATCTCACATTCTTCACTTATCATAATAAGTTTAGGTCTAGAAATCCTACAAATTCCTAGTTCGCTTAAATTAATGCTCTGATACCAACTGTGACATCCTCATTTTCACGGCCAGAAAATGCCGATTTGTTTATGCTTTGTTTTATAAAAATAGAGTAATCCTTTGATTTAAAAGAGTTGCGGAATTTGTTCCCAAAACAAAATATGATATGAATTTATCAAAGCATTTCTTTAAATAAATGTATTTTTATTAAATAACAAAATCTCGGAATTTCATGTTCTGATATAGACAAAATGCATAAATAATATAAAATAGACCTTACAAAAGTTATTTATAACTACTGATCTATAATCCAAAATCTCTCGTCAAGTCCACCAACTTATACCCTTGTGTCATTACCTGTAATGCAAAGAAAACTGAGTGGGTCAGGCTTGGGAGCCTGATGAGCATATAGGGTTTTCAACCCACAATAATATAATTATTATATTCAATCATCAAACAATAACCCCAATTACCCATCCCCATTATCTACTTTATTTCATAAGGTTTTACCCTAAGAATTGACTATCATTCCTTCATTCATTCCTAAGGATTGACCTAAGGAATTGGCACAAAGTCCATTGCTGCCCGAGGTTCCTATAACAAACACTAAATCCATAGCTGCCAAGGTTCATCTATACAATACAAAATCCATAGCTACCAAGGTTCATCTATATAGTACTAAATCCATAGCTACCATCGTTCATCTACACTATACTAAATGCATAGCTACCATCGTTTTATTATAAGTCACTAAATCTATAGCTTCTAGGGTTTTTAGAGTACACCGGTGAACATCAAGTCCATAACACCTACAAGTTACGAGCTTGCTAGTATTCCACAGGACTGTCTAGAATAGTCCGTGGTTGTCATCCATACTCTACTGAATGATGGGGGCCATTGTTTGGGTAAAGGTTTCACTCGTTTTTCACCTGTCACCCTCATCTCGTGATCTATATCATCTTTCATCTCATCGTCAAACTCATCTTTTCTCACACACCAACTATTTCATCTACCCATGATCTACCCAACATATTTGTAGATATAAATTACATATATAGTTTAAATCATATACAAACTTGTATCAAACATTCATCCAACATCGATCTCAAATAAACAAACAATATATAAACACATAACATGTATTTCGTAGCAAATACTTCATATCTATGTGTTAGAAGAAAGTAACTACACACTCACTTGATCAGAAGATGATCGGACAGCACTACTGCTTGTAGAAGTAGTATTTCTTCGGTGAAACTAGAAGATCTTCACACACCGGGCTTCTCGCAGGCAGAGCTTCGGCTAGAAAACTCTTTTCTTCTCGGGATCTTCGGGATTCGGGACTTGCTTCGGGTATCGGGAATGATACCATCGAGGGGTTAAAATAGGGCTTAGAGATAGTATCGGGAGTGGGAGAGTAAGAAATGAGCAACCAAACTCGGCCGCACCTTGAATTCTATTTATAGGGCAAAAATGCTCGGTTCAGCTCATGAGCCACATATTCTCTCCTCGTGAACTAGGCTCACCTCGTGAGCGACATATGCTCACCTCATGAGCTCGATATGTCATTGTGTTCGTCAATCGTCATGGCCACTTGCCTTGGAAGACATCCACCATCTGCTCACCTCGTGAGCTCTGACACAGCCTTAGGGTTCGCACCCCGAACTTTAGAAATTGATATCTTTTGCATACGAGCTCTGTTTTCGATGTTCTTTATATCCACGCGTAGCTGAGACTATGCTCTACAACTCTCGTTTAGACTCTGTTGGCTAATTTTGAATTTATTTTTATTATATTATTTTTAGTAGGTCGGGACAGGAAAACTCCGTTATAAATTCATAACTTCTTCATCTGATGTCCATTTTCATTTGTCTTTTTACCGTTGCACTACCATTGATGAGATCTTCGATTCTCGTTTAGATTGTTTTGGCTAAAAACCGCTCGATCTCAAATCGAGTATTCGGGACACATACTGCTAAGTCGAAACTTCATAAAATCATAAGTTCCTAATATGAAGTCAGATTTGGGCGTTCTTTTTATGCACGCTCTCGGTTTAACGTATTCTACGACTTTCATTTAGATCACTATGGCCAAATATCGCTCTAACAGAAATTCACTATTTACATTGTGTTATCTCGTGCCGGTTCTGTAGCGAAACTTCGACAGGTCATAACTTCTTCGTTATAACTCGGATTTCGACGTTCTTTATTTGTACGGAATCCTTGTAACATATACTATAACTTAGTTAAGATTAATCCTTCTAAATAATCTTCCATCAAAAAGTCATTTTTGATGCTTATCATCTCGAAATTAACTAGCCCGGATCTACGAGCGTTACACACACACACACACACACACATATATATATATATATATATATATATATATATATATATATATGAATTATGTAGATCTTTGCATAAAGATCTTCTTCTTAATTGATTATGTCATGAACATTCTCTTAGTTCTTCTTAATTACTCTTAGAGTGCTATTATAGTCATCCAGTGACTTAAACATGTATTCAATTTGTTTCACATGATATGTTCATAGCATAATCCTATACCTATTCTTGTGCATAAAATGACATAAATGATGGATTCTTTTTGCCAAGAAAATAGAATATAAATCATTTCATCTAGATCAAACCTATGAGCTAGGTCCTGTGACAATGCCAAGAATCCTCCAAAGGAATCTTCCAAACAATCCTCAAACCTATGAGTTACTCAAAATGGTGTCATGTGACAATGTCAAGAATCCTCCAAAGGAATCATGTATTTTGACCACTTCCAATATATTGTTAATTCATGCAAAATAATTTAACACTTTCAACTTTAATCTTTATCTATCTCTATAGATTTTACATTCTAAGAATGTATCTTGTCATTCCTAAGTCTTCCATTTTAGAAATACTTTCTGATTCAAGGTGAAACGACCTTGCATAATTGGAATTCCATTTCAAATGATAAAGTATATCTTATTTATACAAGATTATGAATATCACTATCCTCCCACCAGTTCTTAATAACCACACATGTTCTTTTCATTCTGATATAAAATCCTACATTATATCTTCATATTAAAATTACTATTCCAACCTTGAGATTTTTGCTTTATATCCACAAGTGGATCTTAAGAATTACACATTTTGTTAGGATAACATGGATTAAAAAAACCTCCAGGCTAAACTATAGAGATGTCTTCTAATAGATGTCTATTAAGAAAAGCGGTCTTTCTTGAAAGGTTTGATCATAGTCAATGTCATGGGTATGATAAGGATCACAGTCAACGACATGAGTATGATAAAATCCTTTTATGACAAGTCTTGCTGAATGTGTATGATATCCATGTATATATTCTTTCTAAAAGAATCTATTACTCCTTCAAGCCTTGCTATATAGAGGAAGATTAATCAAGCCAATACTTGATTATTACACAGGAATTACATCTTAATGTTCATGACTCTAAGTCATTTATCAAAATTCAAGATTTGATATAGTGTCTTGGCAGTTGATGGATTTGCCAGAAACCATCAAGAAGAACTCATCAGTGATATATTCCATATTTCTCAAGTCAAAGATGATTTTTACCGTTAATGCGAACACTTTGTGTTTGTGAATAGCTATTATTCAAGTTCAATAATTCCTTGTTGAAACTAGTGACAACAACTGCTACATTAGGATGTGGTTCTTAAGCCTCTTCAAATACCATGTGCCTCCCACTTGCTTTGTCACTAGAAGCTTGTTTTCTGTTGACTCAACATTCAGAAGAATAAGAGAACTTATTCTTGGTGGGTTTGTATAATCTAAATACCCTTTTAGAGTATTCTACAGACATGTAATTCGTTGGTGTTTGTATTCTAGATATAGTTAATAGTGATTAGGGTATAATCCCAAGACCATAAAGGAAAATAATTTCTAACGATTAGAAAGTAAACTTTATCCGCTACGGTCAATGTCATCCTTTATTATCACTTAAAGCTTTAGATGATATTACACTATTACTAGATTGTATCTCAACTTTATGTTTGAGTCTCTAACAAAGGTTTCACAATTATACTTTACCTTGTAAAATATAATATTAACTAATATAGTTTTTAATAAAGTTAATTTGGTATCTTGCATTAAATCTTATACATTCATTAGACAGAAAGTCATACAATACAATGTATAGTTCCTTTATAATTATTTCCTCTATAGATTAGTGAAAAAATTATTAGGAATATTTTATATATAAATAGGATTCACATATGTCAAATAAACTACATTATTTGCCTTCAAAAATCCTTTTATTATAGTTGGAATACGTGTATTTTGTTTATATAATAAAAATAACAATGTCATAGATAAATTTGATTCAAAGGAAATGCATTATCTAGGTATCATGTTCAGGTTTATTGCTCAAAGGAAATTGTTTAAGAGTAGGACCTTTAGTTGTATACATTTTCACACCTCTCACAAGATTTCCTCTCAAGACATGAACCCATTAATTGAAGTTGTATCTATTGAATGTTATTGTTTTATAAATTCATTTAAAGAAAATGATTATTCATGGTAATGAGATTGGATTATTTATATCTACAAAATTCATTTATTATTTTCAATATTTAATCTTTAATAATAAATATCCTTTTAGTTTTCAAAAAAAATAATTATCAAAATCAAGGATCTAAGTTGCAAAACAAATAAATGGTTAACTATCCTTTATCACGTCCATTTGAATTGAACCCGGTAAATATCGATTATCAATTATATCTACTATATAATTCCTAGATTTATGGAATCGTGAATAACAAATTTAATTACACATGTTTGATCCTATATTGAGCATCGTTGCATGTATTTACCCCGACCATCAAAAGATAATACTAAGCAGTTAGGTATCCTTTATTCTACTAGTGCATACAAGAGATATGTGAGTGTTCTTCAAAAAGGATTGCATAGATTTGAGGTTTGTAAGGGGTCTTCGAATCCAATAAGCCATAATATACTTTAAAAAATCTTCTTTTATTTAGAAGCACATTTTAACAATGGTGTTTCACAAAAATCCAGTTTTATAAAATTGACGCGATCAAATATTAATAGCTACTATTAAATTCTACGTTTGAGCACTTTAGAAAATTTGTAACCTTTTAATAAAACTTCACTTTATAAATTAATTTTTGTAGTTTGATAATTTTATAAATCTCTATTTTAAACTTATATAATTTTAATCTTTGAAATTTTATCGGTTACTAGGTTAACGATAAAGCTTGTTTTATTTTAAAACGATTTTACCATCTTATGTTAAAAGGTAGATTTTGTTAAAACCAAGCTCCTTTGTCATGTTTGTTTATGTTTGAATATTATTTTGCATTTGAAAATATAATTTATCAACCAATACATATTAATAACAACATAAAATTAAACAACATAAACATGCTAAAAACATATGTACATAAATCAACCAACTTCTGACATTTTGTGAGCCATCACAAAATGTTAAGCCCATTCAAAAAGGGATTGAATGGACCAAAAATCTTATAGGAATGTTGTTATAGAAGCTTCCATTTGAGAAAACACTCATTGCATGCAAAAAGTTGAAAGGTTTCTTGAAAGTGAAAATTCAGCAACATGCAACACTTTTCAAAAAAGGTTACAAAAAGTGTTGCATTAGGACCATCAGCTCCAATGGAAACTGCCAATAGCAACACCTTTAGCAATAGTTTGCAGAAATGTTGCTTTTGCCCTTGCACACTAAAAAATTGCAAAAATTACCTTCTGATCTTCAAAAAATGGCTTCATCTTCATTTCTTGTTAAATTATTATACAAATAAATTATTGCTAAAAGCTAATCTATTTCTTAAAAAATAAATGAAGAAAACCAATCTATTTAGTTATTATATACCATATGAATAATAAAAATTACAACCACTTTTTCAACAAATCAACACAAACAACAATACAAAAGTCATTGGCTAGTTTATGCACATCATATACATTTATATACTGAAAATTATATAAACATTTTCAAGTAGTCATAGAAAATATGTATGAATTTTTCTTGCAAAGAGAAAACCATCCATGTTTTTCAAAAACAAAGATTTCATAAACTTAACTAATTGTTGGGTTTTTATTAAAAAACTATTTCCAAAACATAAATATAGCAATAAAAGGCTTTAGATTTGAAAAAAAATAAAACTAGTTTTATTCCTACAAAAAGATCATTTTGCCAGACTTAGAAAGATTAAAACAATGAAAGAAGAAAAACATTACAATCTTTGAAGACTTTGGTTCTATTTGGAAATTAAGAAGTTGATGAAGATGATTTTAAGCTCCAAGGAAGAAACTCTCTAGAAGTATCCACCAACATTTTGTCAACTTGATAAAATGTTAGTCTTGGTCATGTAATAAAAGAATCTCTTAAGCCTTTAAGAACAAAATAAAGATTTTGTTCTAAAGGAGAGTTCAAGTAAAGTATCAACTTCTTCCCACTTTCATCTTAACACTTTAAGAGACAAAACTAGAGAGAATATGGAGGTGAAAAGCTTAAATTTTGTGGTTTTCAATTATGAAAGAGGGATAAAATTAGCTCTTTTAAGTCCTTTGTTTAAGCCTTTATCCCATTGGTCTTAGCACTTTAAGACCCATGGTTTATCAAATCAACTAGCCATGCTTTCTAAGAGCATAATGTGTTGAATAAATTAATCAAAAGCATGTCTTCTTTCTTCTTTATGGTCTCCTTGAATATTTTATAAAAACATGTAACTAGATTTTCTATAAAAACTCTTCTAATTTTTATAACTTATAAAACATTAAATCCATATAAGACAAAAACCTCTTTTTCGTGTAAAAGATGTATATGACAAAATAAATCATACCTTATGATATATTATGATATGTTTTTATACTTAACATTCAAAACTAATATTTCCATAAAATAAATAATTTCCAATTAATTATAAGAATTATATTTATTTATTAAGGATCAAATTCTTATAAATAATATATTTTCATCAAATTGTTGTTAATGTGACCCTCTAGGATCATATATTATCTAGAAATATCTTTTTATAATGACTCTTGGGAATACAGATATTTCACTTTGATACATACAATCAGTTTGTTACTAAGACGACTACCTAAGTTTCAATATACCACAACAAATAGACTCTACATCGTAGTCTTTCTTTTGAAGCCATTACGCTTGATGGATTAGATTTTCAAAAACAAAAATACCACATCGGGTGCTCGGTAAGCTTGTTGTTGTTTTCTCTAGAAAAAGATGGGCTGAGGTGGAGATCTGTGAAATTAACAGCACTCTCCCAACCTTATAATTGACACATTTTTAACAACTAGCACACACGCATATCTTAATCTTATTGCTAAATCTATATTTTTGCCTTCACTTAATCAATAGATAACAAGCGTACTTTTAACACACGTGATACCGCTAAACCATATGTCACTTAGTATTCAATATATATCCTGATTACCATAAAATATTATAATCATAATTAAATAGATTTAATTATTCAATGGTTTATAAATTATATTTTAAAAAGTTTAAATAAACTATAATTAGGCGGGATACACTGAATTGGATAATCTAGGATAAACAGTTATAAATATCTAATGGATGAAACTGATTCCATTGAATATATAACTTAATTAGATTAATTGAAACCTATATGCATTAGACAGTTATATTGGATTTATTGTAATAAAAAATAATGGATATAAATCGATGAACATCTCTAAAATCGCTACTTTTCTAATAAAGAAAAAACACTCAAATATATAGAAAATAATAAAAAAATAAAAAATAAAATAAAATAAGACACTAAATTACTGATAAATAAAGAAATATAAGTATTTTTATCTATTAAAATAGAATATTAAATACAATATTTATTTTTTTGAAATTTTTTATTATGAAAATGGTTTCCATGAAATTGATAATCCTAATCCCTTGATGGCTACACATCTATTGATGTTGACTTTGATCGGTTTCCTCCAACGTGGGGGTGTTATATGGTGTGTTTTAACCATCTAGAAAGGATAAAGATGATCGGTGACTAAGGAAAAAGGAATACTGATTGGCAATGGTAGTTAAAAAACAAAAGAAACGTGGAAGATATAAAGCCTAATTTTTGGAAAATACATTCTCCCTCGACGTCTATTTATATAACGAACTTTCCAGATATAGAAATGGAGAAGAATTTATGGCAAGTATGTGAAGAGTATTGGGTGGTTTCAGATATATACATTGCTCGTAATGTAGCACCTGGTTCCTGGTACGTAAAATTTATCAAAGTATTTTACATTTTTTAGCCTTGGACTCGGCGAGTTGTAGGCCCGACTCACCGAGTGGAGACGGGTTTGGGAGCACGTTTAAGTTGGCGACTCGGCGAGTCCACATTCTGGACACGGCGAGTCCCCGCTGTCTGATGAAACCCTAAATTTCAAGGGTTTGCACCCTATTTAAACCAACCTTATGCGCCCCAACCTCGCCCCCTTCACCCTCAGAGCCCCCAACATCGTTCAAACCTTTATTCCTTGTGTGATTGAAGTGCTTTGGTGTGTTTCTTGAAGATTTTGAGAAGAAAGAAGAGTAGATCAAGAAGAGAAGAAGGAGGCCAGGCATCCTTGTGTTATCTCAGTGATTTCCTTGAGGTATAACTCAGTTTCCCTCTGTTTTCATGCTTATAGTCCCTTATAGCTCCATTAAAGCCCTCCTTGAGCCATTTCCAAGCTTGTTCACAAATTAGGGTTTGTAATAAGTTGATTAACCCTTAGATATAGGCATGATTGAGCTCCAGGATCTCAGATCTACTGCCTTTATGGATCCATATTGCATGAAAGCCCTAGATCTACTCTTTTAGTGCATTTTGAGCCATAACACCTTCATTGGTGTTTATTTACACGTAAAGTTGGAAACTTTACGTGTTAATCAGGCCCTAGAAACCCAGATCTATGTATGGCATGAGCTGGATTCGGGCAAAATCGAGTATGTAGTGTTTGCATGCAACAGACTCGGCGAGTCGAGTCGCGAGTCCCCGATTTTTCCCCCTTTTCGTGTTTGTGGAGTGGAGTAGTGAGTCATGGGGTGTGACTCAGTGAGTCGGAAGCCAGACTCACCCATGAAGGAACTCGGCGAGTCAATGCCCTGACTCGACGAGTCCAAGGCAATCTTCTTGCCTCAAGAACAGACTCGGCGAGTTGTTCATACAAATCGGCGAGTCTCAGCATAGAGTGTTCTTCGGATAAAGACGAACTTGACGAGTTGTTCATACAACTCGGTGAGTAGGATGAAGGACGTTTGGACATCAGCTTAGAAGGAAAACTCGTCGAGTCGATGCCAAACTCGACGAGTAGAGATGGGGCTATGGTCAGACAAAGGGATAGGGACTCGACGAGTTGGCAGGCCAACTCGGCGAGTCGGGTCAACTGGAAGTTGACTTTGACTTTGACTCTTGGCTTGGTTAGGGGTAAATGGTCATTTTACCCTTAGGGTCTATTAGCAGTATTTGACTGAGTGTTTTGTGGGGATTATAGCCGGAGGATTTCTGGGGCAGCAGCAGCAGAAGACAGTTAGTTCCCACGCAGATCAGCAGCTACTTTGAGGTGAGTTACCTTCCAGTAGTGGTGGGTCTACGGCCATAATGCCGGCCCATCAGTAGGAGTTATATGATAGATGATTGTCTCTGTGATATTCATCTAGGGTTACTACTACATGTGTTATGTTTATGCGCTAGTATGATATGATGTTATGTGATATGTGTTATGTGGTAGCAGTAGGGGGTGAAATAGTCCCCGATATCCGGTCGTAAGGACCGAAGGGGAGACCAGCACCCAGATATGCTAGTCAGTATCCGGTCGTGAGGATCGAAGGGGAGGCCAGCACCCAGATATGCTAGGCAGTATCCGGTCGAGAGGACCGAAGGGGTAGGTCGGGCACCCAGATATGTCCGGCAGTATATGTATGTTATGTGATTATATGGTATGTGGTACAGTGGGGGAACTCACTAAGCTTCGTGCTTACAGTTTTCAGTTTTGGTTTCAGGTACCTCTTCTTCGAAGGGGAAAGAGCCGGCGCGGTAGCGGCCCATCACACACATGCCTTGTATTCCGACCTATGAGAGCCTCCTGGGAATTTGTACTCTGACATTATTATGTTCTATAAAATGTTTTTCACAACATGCGATAACTTTTATGAAACGATATGATTGGTGAATGTTTTAATTCTAATATTTGCTAAGTATATGTTTTAAAAACGAAATTTTTGGCTCGTATTTTTGGGACGTTACAAGTTGGTATCAAAGCCCTGGTTTGAGGGATTCAGACACACCTTCGGGGGTGTCTGAACTCAAATCGAGGGATTAAAAGATTTTAAAGCAGAAAATAATTTCTAAAAAGCTAAGTAAAGAGTTTTAAGAAGGAACGAAGTGTGTGATGTGCGCGACCGACCGAGCTCAAGTAAGTATTCCCCAAAGTACCCATACCAGCTTATGTTATGTTTATCAGTTTCAGTAGAACACCATGCTAGAATAGGAGTAAGGATCTAGGAGTGATGCCTTATGTGCCTGCTTTATGTGCTTCAGTGTATGAAAATTGCATGCTAGAATTGAGTAGACAGCAGTAGGATAGCCTGTTAGGGTTATGCCTGATAGTATGAGTTTAGCATGGTATGCTAGTTCAGCTTTTCTCTATGAGGACAGATTTGCTTGAGAATGTTCCCTTTTTGTCTGAATGCTGCTTGCTTTATGCTTCGTGGGACTCTAAGTGATGGGAGTTAGACATTAGGTGAATATGTCATGTCACATGTGATCAGGGTTGAATAATCTTAGAGTGCTGGATTTGGCCCTATTGCGTAGCTCTTGTCTGAGTCTAACCGTTGAAGGGCCGAGTCTATTACTCGAATGATTATTTGAGCCTCACCACATGTGATGGTATTCAGGTAATGACTAATTGACATTACAAGGAGGCCTTCAGCAGTTGAGGACCGGGTAGGGTGGAGTTAGAGATTTTCCTGGGGCAAGCCTAGGATGAGTATAGCAGTGATTAGCAGTAGTGAAAGGGACCTGGTGGATTCAAGGCATTCCTTGGTGAAGGTACGGATAGATGTGGAAGGTAGTATGGGCCCGTACTACTGAAAGCAGAGGATCCGTACCCGAACCGAGGAAGGCCAAGATAAGACCAGGGAACTTGTAGTAGGTGTGATCCCTCCAGAGGTATCAATATCGCTAACAATTATTATTTATGTATTTGAGAATGGTGGTACTACGCTCGAGGCCAGCAGTTGGCAGTACAAGAGAGGGATCGGGTTCGGGATCAGGTTCCGAGCCAGTAGATGAGGGGCTACGCGAGTTCATCATGTCAGAGATCACCAGAGGCATCCTTGAGTCGACCCCCATTATCTTCGGGTCGATCAAGGAAGGGATATTGGAGTTGATGGAGGATCACCTCAGGGCATTCAGGAGCGACATGGCATCTGGCCAGTCGGGATCTCGCACACTGTCCTTCAAGGGCTTCCGGGGCAGTGGTGCGCCGGATTTTCACGGGGCGAAGGACCCCATAGCTTCCAGACGATGGATTGCAGACATTGAGTCTGCACAGATGATTAGCTTCTACCCTGAGGGGTCGAAGGTGAGGTTCGCAACAGGGTGTTTACGAGATCGAGCTAGGGATTGGTGGGAGTCCGTGGGTGACTCGTTGGGAGCCTCGGCTGTCGAGGCTATGACTTGGTCGGACTTCGCGACCAGGTTCAGGGCAGAGTTCACGCCGGCTGTCGAGCTTCAGCAGCTGGCCAGGGAGTTCTTGGATATGAGACAGACGACGGAGACTGTGTCGGAGATCACCGCCAAGTTCCGGGAGCGGGCGTTGCTGGTGCCCCAGTACGCGAGTGATGAGGATATGAGGAGGACCCGCTATCATGACATGCTACGAGCTGATATTCGGGAGCATGTCAGTTTTTCAGCTTGCCCTACCCTGGACTCTATGATTGCCATGGCAAGGGAGAGGGAGATAGATCTAGAGAACATCCGGAAGAGGAAGGCGGAAGAGGGGCATGTTATGGGGGCTTCGGGGAAGAAGCCCAAGGGATCGAATGCGAGGCCGAAAGGCCAACGGGGGCGGGGACGCTGTAAGAAATGCAGCAGGGCGCACGAGGGAGCGTGCAAGATGGTGCTTCTTGATATGTTTGTGTTGAAAAGCATGTAGGGAAATCACCGATTTGATTTTGCATTTAGTGATGCTCGAGGGAGGTCAGATACCTTATTTCAGTATGGGATTATACAGTTTTCAAGAAGGCTAGTATTACATGTACACAAAATCTATTTACAGTAGAAGGTGTGTAAAATATCTTGAATGTGAGATATTTTATGGTTTATGTGTATGCTCCCAACATGATAAAGCAAAAAATAATTTATGGTATGTTATTATGTAATTTTTTGATGGCCATCTTGGTCATTATGTTTACTTTAGTGACTTTAATGTTGTTTGTGATCCTACAAAAAGGACAGGTTCTATATTTTCTGCCATTACTGCTCGTCATTTTAATGATTTTATACAATATTTGGGGCTTTTTGATATTCTGATGCAAGGCTTATATTTTTAGTGGATTACTGCAAATGTGGAAAAATTAAGTAAACTAGATAGATCTTGTTCAGTTTAGAGTTAATGGAGTTGGTCCCATATCTTTTGTGATGGATCTTGAGAGAATTACGTCAGGTCATCGGCATATAATATTGAGGCAAAAAATGGTGGATTATGGCCATATTCCTTTTAATATGTTTAACTCTTGGTTGGAATTGGAGGATTTTGAACAAACAGTGAAGCAGACGTGGGATACAAATAGAGTTGTAAGTCATCATAAGAAGTTTTTGGTGTTTAAAAATAAACTTAAACATCAGATCTCACGTTGTGATCCGCTATGCCTCACATCGAGAGATTAGTCCGGAACAAAACTTACATATTCACCCTCTTCACGTTGTGACCACTCAAAGGTCACATCGTTAGACCCCATTTTTTTTCCAAAATTTGACCTTTTGACTCCTTGAAACGCTAAATCGATCCATCATGGAAGACAGGTGTTATATCAACCTTTATTGGTTAAAGGAATTAGTCTAACATGCAATGACTACATAAGTGTCACAATTGGAAATTTTTCAGTCTAGAAACCAAGCCAAAAGAGTCCTGTATATCTAATAGTTGTATCTAAGCTATTATGCTTTGGTAATGTAATGTTTTTGGTAATTATACTACCCTAAAGTCTCCTAAGTCAATGCAAACAATAGGAAATATAAGTTACATCAAAGTATTAAACACATAAACAATAAAAACAAGCATGTTAGAGTTTCCAATCCACTAAGACCATACACACTTCCCTAGGAAGCACTATGGCCGTGAACTACTTCTTGTAAGATGATTTTCGCCGTGAACACACCCCAAGTGGCCACTTTGGCCATAAACTCCTTCAAAACACCATAAGTGTACTGTAAACCTGTTGGGTTTTGAACATTCTAACACTCCTAAGCGTACATGCAACCCTAAATACCTTGGATCTATGTTTTCTCTATTATACATGTAAATATGAATATTCCAAGGTATTATCCTAACTAGCATACAAAACACTGATTTATATGGAATAATATAAGTTGGAAGACATACCTTTTGATGTAGCTTGATTCCATGGAGCTTAAGAGCCTAGAGCCCCAAGTGTGACACCTCAAATGGTTCACACAACATCAAATACACTTAGAATAAATTGAGAGAAATGAGACACCTCATGAAATCGGCTAGCCCTCACCATTCCTTCATGGCGGCCGATTTTTGGGAAGAATAAGATGCTTATATAGTGTGTCACAATTTGGGTTACACCAGGTAAACCCTAATTGTCACGGCCTTTCATTTCCATGATTCATGGGTACAAAAACATCATGGAGCATCCATGGAGCATCCTATGGGTTTTAGCCTAAATTGATAATCCATGGAGCATCCTATGGGTTTTAGCCCAACTTGATAATCCATGGAGCATTAGTCCACTATATAAGTATGGATGATTTACGCAATCAATCCATATATTTAATTTGTCTCCTTTTGATCACTTAATTAATTCCAAGTTAATTCTTGATCAATACTAATTAAATAATCTTATTAATATATTAGAACTTATAATATATTAATAAACCTTAAGTGTTATTTCTCTCATTTTAGTCTATCCAAATGCATGATGACATGCAACCCAAATGGACCATGCCAATCAAGTCAAGTACATACCAAATATAGTTATGGACTTAGACACTAATCCCACAATCTCCCACTTGGATATGTCTAAAACTATTATTTTGTATGACTTCAAAACCCAACTAGCAATCGTAGCTCTTAAAAGTTGTTGTCATCGAACTCTGAACAAATCAATGACGCGTCCATCAAATAAGGGATGATATATTCCTCCATTCTAGATATCATATGGAATGAGATATGGATTAGAATCATTCTCTCTGTCAATTTGTTGTTTCCCGATTTTCGATTTACGACGACCGACTAACTGAACAAATCACATTAGTCTTGACTTGGCCAAGCACTTCGGGGTGTCATCACTAAATCATCGAAGGGCCCACAGATATCACTTTTATCCTGAAGGTAAAAGGAATGGATAAACTTCGAATCATATGGCTTGTTCTACTACTTGTTGAATCATACACAAAGGCACATTTTATAACCTCGAGTTACCAATGCGTTTTCATGCAATCAATGTATAACCAACTCATAGTAACGACTCATATCTCTAGGTTTGAAGAATATAAGATATTATCGTCTCATAATCACTCGTGATAAAATCCATGAAGTGAGTCAAATGAGCATGGGTTGATTCCAATACTCATAACTTATGAGCACTCATGAGTGTTGTAGCACCACTTTGTCCAACATCTTAGACCTCTACAAGCCAACCCATGACAGTCTTGATGCATATCTACTTCCAACATATGACCGACTGTGGATAGTTTGAATAACTTAGTCATTCAGGAAGAACGACCTAGTTATTCAGGAATTCAAAACATGCAAAGTGAAACACAAGAATAATCGAATCCAATATGGTCTCAGAGCTTACGAATATAAATAAAATATCTTTTATTTATCACCATATTGATTACCCATCAGTCATTACATACTGTTTCAAACTATCAACTTTATACTTGAATTAAAACAATAGATGTCCCATGCTCTAAGCATGTACACTATGGTTTTTTCTAAGCACTAGTCATGCCATACACCAAGTATGCACACTATGTTTTTCCAAACATTAGTTATGCCATACACCAAGTATGCACACTAAGTTTCTCTATGATCTTTATCCTGTGAAATAGATCGATTGAACATAATTCCAATGATACTTATTTCATAATCCCAAATCCTAACCACAAATGCAAGAATTCCAAATTCCTGCCATTCACCTAAATATGTTAGATTCTAAACTTATATGCATTGGTCCTCTTGTAATGATTATGCACAATGTCACAAATACTTGTCAACAGACATTACAGAGTATTCCAATGGAGATCAACTCCATGGAACCGAAGTCTCATATTCAAATTTCATTGCCTTTGAACATTCTTCTTGCATTATGTTTCCTAATCTTACACATATTTAATGAATAACTTCCATCTATGGAAACATTTCCATATTCCCCTTCTGACTATTACTCTTGAACAAGAGTTGCCTCTTTTCAAAATATGTCAATATGGTCATTCCAAAAATTGACACTATACTTCCAACTGTCCCTGAGGAACCAATCTTTGGTAAACCTTAGATTGTCCTCAATAATTGCTTAATCAAATTAGTCATATATAGTTCTAGTACTATTTCCCTCTTAATGCTTTAGGCATTTGGAAAAATTTAGAATAGATGAATATTATAGCACATGCAATCGATCCTATATTCACAACATATGGGACACGATTTATAAAGACATGATACTAGACCAGTCTTTTGCTATAATATTTCTATTTCTATTTGTCAAGTTCTCATAATTTAGATTATGAAAAGGGATGCCTAGGGGTGTAAACGAGCCGAGAAGAGCCCGAGCTTGACCAAGCTCGAGCTCAACTCGTTTAATTTTGAGGAAGCTTGAGCTCGATTCGAGCCTTAAAATGAAGCTCGAGCTCGGCTCGTTAACAATTAGTGGGCTCGCGATCCTAATCGAGCCTAAACGAGCCTCTATGTATGTATGTATGTATGTATATATATATATATATATATATATGTGTGTGTGTGTGTGTGTGTATATATATATATACATATATAGGCTAGTTTAAGCTGGTTTAGGCTCGCGAGCCCATGAATTGAAGCTCAGCTCGAGCTCGTTTAATAAACGAGCCTCATATTTATGCTCGAGCTCGGCTCAGGCTCGTTTAATTTGATCTCGAGTCAAGCTTTTAACGAGTCGATCTCGAGTAGCTCACGAGTAGCTCGGCTCACTTACACCCCTAGGGATGCCGTAATCATAATCGGATTTTAGAACGCAAATACTGGACCCATATATAGAATTTCCTTATGTTGAGCCATCCCAACACAAAATTCATATATATCCTTGACCAAATTTGATTAAAATCTCACGATCTAAGCTTACATATTTGAGACGAAGTATAATTTCCTCTCCCTTAATTATAGCAAAACAACTTTTTCAACCCCTACAACTTCACGAATTGAAACTTTTGTTTTCTATAATTAACATTGTTGTCTTGCAATACTAATAATAATTATCATGCTCCCACTAACATTATGATTATTAGGATAACACTTATGCTCCCACTAACTTTGACATATACTTAGAAATCGGTTGAACTTCTAGAAATCAATACTTTATTGACTTTCTTACCAAAGTTCAGATTTTCTGATACGAGATGTTTTGATAAGACTTTATCAAAATCACACACCTTTCTGTAGATAGCACACATGTGTGTCTAAACAATTTCAGAACTATGAAAAAGGGATGTCGTAATAATAGTCTCAATTGTTTAGACCTTTGACATTCCTCACAAGTCCATTTTAGTGTGATGGTTAACCACACACGCTCCACTAACAATTTTGAGAATGCAAATATCACAATTGCTATCTACCTAAAAGCGTTTCCTCACCATCATTTTCATGAATCGGAGAGAAACCTTATGACACTTAGATTTTATGGTGTATGTGTTCTTATCCATGTGAATTTGTCAAAACGATAATCACAAGACAAGGATAATGACAAATCCAAACTCATATGGACTGAACTCAATCTTAATTTATTGCCACCTGGCAGCACAAGGGCCTGCCATTGCTTCCAAGTTGTTATGCAGCCAATTGAGAACTCTCAGAATTCATATGCAAAGCCAACTTTAACTGGAATGGGCACAAAAATAGAAATATGCCAACACGATAGGTTATAAACCTCGTGTCGTGTGCTAGTGTCAAACTACAAGTTTTTATTCTTAATTATATCTTGAAATTCTTTCAGGATCTTTAAGACTCCCACTGTCCTCTTGACATATAAGACTATCTTGCCAAATATTCAAGTGATAGTGCGGATTTTTTTATCAAGACAAACACTCCACACACTTGGCCTTATTTGGTCTTTGTTTTATCCAAAACATCACAACTTCCTAATTTCAAATGCACAAGAGTAGGACACTTTTACTCTTAGATTTAACAAGTGTTATAAACCTTTCATTAAGATATGTCACACAAGTTACAATCTTGGAGTATGACTCTAGAATTGTTTTGGAACGAAGTATGACTCACCTTCTTGATTTAACCATTTCAGCAATTCTTAAATCCTCTACTTAGCCATAGGAATGCACTAAGATGTCCTTAGAGAACCAACTGCGATATGGTTTCTTAATCATTGAGATGATCACAAAACATGATACTAAAGTACTCTCCCATCTTTTCAGATTTGAGAAACTTTTATCCTTCTGCCTAATTTTATTCTTCTCATTCGTTCTTCCATACATCAAAACTTTTCCAATGTTTCAGAATTATACTTAAACTGGTAATTATAACCATATTTACTAAACTTTAGTAAATCATGATGAATAGTCTTATCGATCTTTTGTGGTGGACTTGACTGGTGCACAAGAATGTGTACTCGATCCCTTCGTCATTCACTTGACTCACATATAAATGTGAACAAGGAATTAGTCTTAATTTTCCAAATGTAGAAAATCTCATTCATCATACTATACAACTTGTATGATTCCAAGTTCCTATCCAACTAAAAACTTGGGTAATGAGAATCTTTCCTTATTTGGTAAATTTAGACACTACCACAAATGAAAGAGTCAAATTCATATTTCCGTTATTGCTATCAATGGAATCATATAAGCAACAATTTTTCACAAATGCTATTGTAAGGATACTTAGAATAAATAAAATAAAAAAAATCTTTTATTTTTAAAACTTTGCGGAAAACATATCCTTACACTGCAAAAGCATATGAAAAACTTATTGTTATCTATTCCTAAAAAATATATCATAACTTTCTCAAGACTTTGACACCCAACTCTCCCGGCTTGTCAATATGTGACTTCATCTCCAAGATGTGATCACACATAGACCTTGCTTGCCAATAGGGCTTCAGTGACCTTGAACTTGTGGGTTAGGGATAATAATTGGAGGAGGTGGAGGAATTGAAGGATGATTTCCATGAGATTTGGGAAGATCATAAATGTCTGAACCAGACATATTTTGGGAGATATTCAAGATAGTTGATTTAAAGTCCTTAATATAGCACCCAATATGAAATATTAAGGCTAGGACCTAACACAATATTTTATAACTTGGAAGAGGGATGCCGTAATCCAAGCTATAGGATATTTGAAGGTAGGTGAATGACGATTCACCAATTTCCACCATGAAAAACGAAATTAATTATTAGGTTTTAATTGGATTTGAAACTCCAAGATCTTTTGAGATTCATTAAACTTTCAATGGCATGTTTTAATCTCGAGTGTGCCCTTCAGGTTTTGTGACTTGGATGCCGAGGATCAAAAAACAAGGTGTGAAGTAACCATGCAAATTACTTGGTACCCTTAATGTATTACCCCTCAATCGATGTGCCGGTTAACCACACGTGCTCCACCGATACTATGATAAATATTAAGTTACCCTTTGCCTACCTTGGTAAGTCCTGCTAGTGTGTCGGTTAACCACACGCGCTCCACTAACCGACTTAAGCAAAGTGAAAAGTGTAATTTCATGGATTAGCACCTTATTCACATTTTCCTAAAGTAAATAAGATTAATAATTATAAAAACATTTAGTTACTTTATATTTACCATTATTACTTTTAATGAAAGGAGAATTCTAGTCCTTGTCCTACCCGTTTGGCTAGCGACCCTCCACCGATCAAGGAAGCGTTGGGTGAGAGTGGACACCCATTAAGTTGCCATTTATATGCAGCAACCTTATACCCCTTACTAGACCGGCTTCGTGAATAAGGATTACTAACGGTAAAATGACTTGTTCTTGCGTTTGAAAATGACTCCAAGATCTGGGAAGTTGGTTGCTCCAAGGGATCTTTCTTGAAAGCCTTCAGTCAGGACCGGAGTTGGTTCAAGAGGAGGAAGGTTGAACTTCTGAGCAAGTACCAAGTGGACGTCCGCATCAATTCATGCAAAGTCACACACAGTCTCTTTCTAAAAGGTACATGACCTTTCATACGCAATTTGCATCTTTGGGTGTTTTTCAGTCTAGTTCTGAAATACCTTTGTAATCAGGAAGATTTCTTCCGGGTTCATGCAAGGGAAATCAGCTTGGGTTAGGATGTAGTCTGAGTTTCTTCTGGTGAGAGTATATTGAATGAATTATGCCTTCATGAATTTTTGAGGCTTATAGTTTTTGACTGCGGTGGGCTTATCATTCGGCCAGATTTTCTCAATAGAAGACCCATGCTTGGCATGAAATCTGCTGAGTCTCTCAAACTCTAAGGGCAACCATTTGTTATCGGGAAGACTGCGGTCAAAGGATTCAAATACTATGAACTATTTTACATTTGGAGAGATGCGGATGTCCCAATTACCGTCATGAGGAGGTTCTGCGTATGTGAGGTAAGGCTTGTAATCGTAATCCAGTAATCTTTTATGCGAATTGACCCAGGACTTGATGAGGGATTCATCCATTGTGATATCAACTCCATTTTCCCTCCAGATCAACTCAGCGAATTTAGTTGATCTCATGTTAGCTTTCTTCTGTTTGGTTGCAGGAGAATCGATTGAGTGTTCGGTTGACATGTGAGAAGCTAAGTTCTTGAAATGAGTGGGAGTCTCGGGGGAAGGATGAGGTTATTGAATTGGCGTTTTTTGTAGTGGTTACTAATGACTTGAACTCTTATGAGGAGAGGGAACTGGTGTTTTCTTTTGTGGAGATGGTTGCGGTGAAGGTTGAGGAGTAGGAACCTTTTCTATAGACTTGATGGGAGAGTTTAGGTGTTGGTACGGATGAGAGTGCTGATGAGAGATTTGATCCGAGGTTTGGTCTTCACTTCCCCCTCTTGAGGAAGGAGCAATTGGTACTTCCTCAACCCATTGCCTAAGACCATCAATTTTTCCACAGACTTCGTCAAATTGAGCCTTTAGTGCATCAGCAAGTTGTTGGTTGTTGGGGATTGCGGGGTTAAAGAGCACTCGATGAATCTCCTTGTTGAGGCACAAGATTTCGGGACAATAAAAGTTGGAGGATAGTGATCTGCGGAGGTTGTTGATGGTGGTTTGCAGAACTGAAATGGTAGATTCATACGCATTGTGCGTTTCTTAACCAACTTTCTGAGACTGAGCAGATTGATCCGAAATGATGGTCTGAAGATCAGATTTGATGGAGGATACTTCAGAGATAAGTTTTTCAGCAGTGGAGATGACATGTTGATGATCAGCCTTGCGGTTGTTATGCAGGGCACTGATGCCTATTTTCACTTTAAGAGAGATGCATTCTATAGCAAGACGCTCTTTGGCTTCCAGTTTTTCGATGCGATCGATGAGGGAATACAGGCCAAGCAAGTCCTCAGATTGTCGTTGGGAAGATTTTATAGTAGCAAGAATCTGACCCACTTAATCTTGTAGAGGCAGGAATTCTTTTATGGTGACAACTTGCTTCTTTTTCTTCTTCTTTTCCTTGGGCTTAGAAGTGGAATGCTGAGATCCACTCGACTCTTCTTCTTCATCGGAAATCATCATGACATCTTCTGACTGTTCCAGTTGATTTACTTCATTCATGTCGAAGTCATCGAAGCCAAAGGTTGGTGCATAACTGACTTCAATTGCGGTTTCGTCCTCTTGGGAGCTATTAGCAACAGTTGTTGGAGGGGGCCTGGATGAACATGAACCATCGGGATTGGACTAAGTTTTGCGGATGATCTCAGCCATTTCATCCATCTAGTTCTGAACCTATAGAATTGTAGCCACCGTGTTGGCAATGTTTATGGCGTCGGCCCAGTATTTGGCTACGGTGTGTATCTCCTACTTCTTTTGTTGAAGTTGCTTGGTTTGTTGATGTTTTATCGCTTGAAATGCCCTTAGGAAAGCGGCATACTTCTGGACTTCAAATTCTGTGACTGGATTGTAATGCCTCTCAGAATCATTAGATTCATCACCATCAAATACTTGAAAATGCACCGAGGTGTCCCTTGGGTTCACAGATCCTTACACATTTGTGCTTACTGTGCCTAAACCACCTGGAAAAGACGTAAGCAGAGTAGGATTTCCGGAGCTTCCTTGGTCTCCTTGACCTATGGTCAAGTTTGGCCTCGGCTCTATTCTGGCATGAGCTGAAGAATCGCCTTGCGGTTGGGTAGGTGTATTGAGTGTTTAGATTACAAAGTCTAGAATGGAGCGCAACTCCGATTCTTGAAAGAAATGAAGTTTGGAATCCCTAGAGACCTTAGGGCGAGAAGAACCAATTAGATCCTTTTGGGATCTAGTTGGGGGCGAGTCTCCACATTGAGATGAAACGAGCACACTTGCTATGTTTGAGTAGCTGGATAGGGTAGTAGCGAATGGGTCTACAGGGACCCCAAGGACTACCGGAGCCTTTTGAGAGGCTAAGGTATCAGTCCGGTCACGCATTTGGCCAGTGGTTTTGGTTTTCCTTTTCTTGAGAATAGCGATAGGAGCAGAGTCGAGATCAGAATCATCAGAAGATTGATTGGACTCTGAGTCATCATCTGATGAGACAACATGTTGTAGTTTTCGCTTCTTAGAGGGTTCTGCATCCTTGGGAGCCTTGGCTTTCTTGCATGCTTTACGTTTCTTGTGAGTTTCACATGTTTTATGTGTTCTTCCCTTGTTGTGGGGGCGTTGCTTCGCTAAGGCTAACTTCTTTTACCTTTGAGCTAAGGGTAAATGAGATAAGGTGGTAAAAGATGGAGGTGCGGATTGCTCTGGTTGATTGGGTGTGGTAGAGGCTAATATGTTCTGACTTGGGAGAGGCGAGGTAGAAAGGTATGGGTCAATACCTTCTGCAGCCTCAATATTATCTGTAACTATTTGGGTCTCAAGTCCAACATTAGTCAAGATATGAATGGGTAAACGTCTGATTGGTCCAAAGATAGATTGATCTTTAAAAGGAGCGTACCTTTTGAGATCGCGTGAGATAAAAAAGTTGATGTCGTTGCCCATGTTGATCTTGGCATCTGAATGAAGATCTGAAATGCACAGTGCCCAAAACCTTGCAAAAGTCAGCTCAGTTGGATTTTCCTTTGGAGTCTCCTTAGGGATGTACTAGAGAAAATCATCTCATAGGATTTAACCATAGTTTACATCATGACCCGTGAAGATGCTCCATACTATTTCAAGTAATTTGAGGCCCATGTTGTCTGTGCCTCCGGTTTGTCCAGATAGAGTGCAGATCACGAATGGCACACAAACTGCCATACCACAGGCAGCTGGTTCTTCTTGAACTCTCCAATACCCTTGATCTGCTTCATGTATCCCATTTGATACAGTGTGGAGGTGATGTCTGTGACACTTGGTGAGAAGAACTTGGTCTAGGGATGCACTAGGAGGTTGATTGCAGTAAGAAAATTGTGTTTGGTCAAGATGACCAAAGAGTCATCCACCAAGTTCAAATGAACTTCTTGTAGATTATCAGGAGGGAGATAGGCTGAGAATGCACATTTGAACAATGTGGACATGGGAACCATATCAGTGAATGCGTTGAATGGTCCAAAGTGTGGATAATTGGAGATGAATTTGATCATGAGACGAATCGAGTCATTGTAGGAAGGATGATCATCGAAAATTGCCCTAAAATTGCTAGATGCAATTGAAGGTGATTGGTTTCGTGTAGCAGAATCAGAACCAGTTGGTTGAGCAGAGGCTGGTGCTTTTGAGTGTTTCTTTGAGAGTCCTAACTTCACCATTTTGAAAAAGTTGAAGAACTTGCAGGAAAACTTGAAGTGCAAGAGGGAAGAAAAGAAGTTGTTCGTCTTTGAGAAATCAGAAATCGTAAAACTTTCTTGGAGAGAAAAAGAGGGTTTTTATAGTGGCGGATTTCAAATAGTTATTGATTTTGCCCTAAGGAAAAGTGGTTAAGGATAAAAACCTTTGAGTTTTTTTTATTAAGGAAATCATTATCAGCCACAAAAACATTTAACTAAAAGTTTTTTTTGTTAATTTTCAAAAATGGCATTTAATGAAATGTTAGGCCCAATACCCCATGTCTGAAGAACGTGTGGTGAGTGGCGATAATTTAGAGGTAAGAGGAAAAGACAGTTTAAGGAAAAAAATTTCTAAAAAAATTTCTTTTATTGGAAACTGTTTTATTTTGGCATCACACCTAAAATAGGTCTGACAAAAGGTTTATTTGAAAAGATGAACTGAAATGATCATATGCTACAAAAACGAATATTTTGAGAATGTTCTTCTTATTTAATGAAGGATCACTAAATACAACACAATGTTTCAAGAATTTATGAAGTAGTTGAAAGTTCCATCAGTGTGATTGCGGTTTGAGTCTTCATTGCGGATTTCATTGCAGATGACTGGTTAGATAACTGCAGTTGAAGAAACTGAGAAGAACACTTGAACAAGATCAGAAATAACAATCAATAAAGGACCCTTGAAATATAGGTATGATATATGGTTATGGTATATATAGTATATTGCGGTACATAAAATGTATTGCAGTACACAAGATACACTGAAACTATATAAGATATATATTTAGTTAGGACCGCAATGGTGACCATGAGTGGTCTGCGGTACCTATCAATTCAAGAAGAATTGTGGGTCTGGATTCATCATTCCTAACATTTGTAAGAAACTGTTGAGTTTTGTAGAGTCAAGTGCCTTTGTGAACACATCAGAAATAACAATCAATAAAGGACCCTTGAAATATAGGTATGATATATGGTTATGGTATATATAGTATATTGTGGTACATAAAATGTATTGCAGTACACAAGATACACTGAAACTATATAAGATATATATTTAGTTAGGACCGCAATGGTGACCATGAGTGGTCTGCGGTACCTATCAATTCAAGAAGAATTGTGGGTCTGGATTCATCATTCCTAACATTTGTAAGAAACTATTGAGTTTTGTAGAGTCAAGTGCCTTTGTGAACACATCAGCAATCTCTTCATGAGTATAAACAAAAATTAGTTCAATGTTACCTTTCAGGATGTGATCTTTAATGAAGTGGTACCTTAGTTCAATATGCTTCGTCTTAGAGTGGTGAATTGGATTATGAGAAATCGCTATGGCACTCTCTGAGTCACAGTAAATAGGTATCTGCAACATTCTAAATCTGTAGTCCATAAGTTGCGTTTTCATCCATAAGACTTGTGAGAAACAGCTGGTTGCTGCAACATATTCAGCTTCTACAGTACACAGTGAGACACAGCTCTGTTTTCTTGATGACCAGCTGACAAGTCTTCCAACAAGAAATTGACATCCACCGGAAGTGCTTTTTCTGTCCAATCTACATGCAGCATGATCCGCATCAGTAAATGCTTGTAGGCTGAAATTGTTCCTTGTGGGATACCAGAGGCCTAAAGACTTGTTTCCCTTTAAGTATCTGAGAATCTGCTTGGCTGTAGGGATATGAGATACTTTCGGATCGACTTGGTATCTTGCGCATACTCATGTTCCAAAGACAATGTTTGGTCGGCTTGCGGTGAGGTACATCAACGAACCAATTATTCTTCTATAAGTTTTGTGATCCACTGATTCTCCGGAAGGATCAACAGAAATCTTAAATCCAAAGGCCATTGGGACCTTGGCTGAGGAACAATTATCCATTGAGTATTTCTTCATCTGTTCAGAGGTGTATTTCTCCTGATGAATGAATATCCCTTGAGGGACTTGTTTCACTTGAAGTCCTAGAAAGAAATTAATCTCTCTATTCATGCTCATTTGGAACTTGTTGGTCATGATCTTTGCAAATTCATCCACCATCCCCTGATATGTTGATCCGAATATGATATCATCCACATATATTTGTACAAGCATAAGGTGATTACCATTTTCCTTTCTAAATAAAGTGGGATCAATAACTCCTCTTTTATATCTAGACAAGAAAAGAAATTCATAGAGAGTCTCGTACCACGCTCTTGGAGCTTGCTTTAGACCGTAGACCGCTTTCTCAAGCTTATAACAGTGGTCTAGAAATTCAATACTTTCGAAGCTAGGAGGTTGCTAAAGATAAACCTCCTCTTTCAATTCACCATTGAGAAAAGCACTCTTCACATCCATTTGATGTACTGTAATGTTCTTGTGAGCTGCGTACGCTAAGAAAATGTGGATGGCTTCCATTCGTGCAACAGGGGCATATGTTTCATCATAGTCAATACCTTCAAGTTGACTATACCCCTTGGCAACTAATCGTGCTTTGTTTTTTACTACCGCACCGGATTCATCCAATTTGTTCTTGTACACCCATCTGGTACCAACAATAGTGTGACCTTTTGGCTTCGAAACGATTTGCCACACCTTGTTTCTTTTAAACTCTTCTAGTTCTTCTCGCATTGTTGTAATCCAACCGGGCTCCATTAATGCTTCTTTGATGGTTCGGGGATCGACTGAAGACATAAATGCAGCAAAGTGATAGTGAGTAGATAAGTCTTGTGAGGATCGAGTTTTGATGCCTGCTGATGGGTTTCTGATGATTTGACATGGTGGGTGATCCTTTGTCCATACGTGTAGACGAGGTTGAAGATGGTCAGCGGCTGCGGTAGATGGGATGTCTTCAATATCTGAAGATTTTGCGGTTGGGGACGGCAGTTCCCCCTAGACTTGTGAGCAGCCCGTTGAATTGTCTTGATATGGGAAGGTGGGAATAGAGTTTTCTTGATCAATAGATTGAGGTTCCCCCTGGATTGTGGACAGGAGTTCCCCTGGATCCTGAGATGGTTCCCCCTGGATTGCTGGAAGTGTGATAATCCTTGGGTCAGTTCTTGTGCCAATGTTCTTTATATTTTCGTCATCTGAGTTAGAAGAAACATTTGAGGGTAGAGATCCTCTGCAAGTAGGAACTGGAGCTACATCATTAAGTACAAGAACCTTGATGGTTGTTACTTGATTCGGAGTGGAGCTTTCCCCCTCAACTGGTAAGGTGGAAGTGTTGAGTGATACTTCATATGATAGAGATGGACCAGATACATCGGCATGCTGCTGTTGAGCCTCCGGGGACACAAGAACTTCAGATAGCTTAGCGGTCTCTACAGGGTCAAAAAGATCATCATAGTTTACTTCAACTATGTTTAATGGACCTGAAGAGGCAGGAATATCACTTTCCAGAATTGCTTTGGTTTCGGTTGATGGAGTGATGTTGCAGACATAATAATTATTGAATTTGACATCGAAGCTTTCGATTATTAGTCTTGTGCGTCTAATGAGAACCCTATAAGTTACCTTGTTTGTTGAGTAGCCAAGGAAGATGCCTTAATCAGACTTCGGTGTGAACTTGTTAAGATGATCTCTGTTGTTGATCACAAAACATCTACACCCAAAGATGTGGAAGAATCAGACATTCGGTTTATGGTTGTTAATGCCCTCATATGGATTTTTACTGAGACGCTTGCAAACAATGCTTCGATATTGAACAAAGTATGATGTCGCCACTGCTTCGGCCCAGAAGTAGAGAGGAATTGGCTGCTTCTACAAGAGTTCGGTTTCTTCGCTCTACTACTCCATTATGCTGCGGTGTGTAGGAAGCTGAGAAGTTGTGACTAATACCCTTTGAAACCAAGAAACTGTTTATGATGTGGTTGGTAAATTCGGTTCCATTATCACTTCGGATGCGGCGCACTAGTAACTTGATCTGAAGTTCAATTTCTTTGATAAAATTGATCAGTATCTGCGGAGTTTTGGATTCGAGTCTCAGGAAGAAGACCCAAGTGAAATGAGTGAAGTCATCAACTATAACCAGTATGTATTTTTTGTGATGAAGACTGGCTACAGTAGATGGACCGCAAATATCAATGTGTAGGAGTTCCTGTGGTTCAGAAATTGAAGAATCAATCACCATTCGGTGACTTGCTTTGGATTGTTTGCCACATTCACAAGCAGGACAGTGTATCATTGCTGAATTTGAGAATTGGGAGACCTCGGGCGAGTTCTCCAATGACCAGATTGTTGATATATCTGAAATTAAGATGAGCTAGCTTGTGGTTCCATAACCAGCCAACTTTAGATACTGCTTTGGATAGAAAACATAGTCGCGGTTTGCCAATGATCAGAGACACGTCTAGTGGATACATGGTTCCTTCGGACTTGGATTTGATTAAACAGGTGCTTATATAACTTGTCATTATGTATCAGTACTCATTGTCAAATTCAACTTTGTGACCCACTTTACATAGTTGGCCTACACTGATGAGATTGTGTTTAAGGCTTTCTACGTAATCAACCTTTTTAATAGAGAAGTTCCCTGTAGTAAGAACACCATAACCTCGGATTATCCCATTTGCGTTGTTACCGAAGGTGACATTTCCACCATTCCTGATTGGCCTGAAGTCCCGAAAGTATTCTAACCTTCCGGTCATGTGCAAGGAGCAGGCACTATCAATTAACTGTTCCTCTTCTTGTTCCTCCTTGCACAATGCCTGAGAATTACACAGTTAGTTTAGGCACCCAAACAAGTTTGGAGCCCGGGGCTACAGATGAATTTTTCATGGATGCATGAGCTGAGGTTGCAGGGACAGGTTTAGTGTCAACTTTGAGTCCTAGACTTGGGAACTTGTGAGTTTTTTGAGATTTTGAAAAGTTACGAGATCTATGATAGATACGAGGTTTCTGAAAAGTATGTTAGTCTTGACAAGTACAGGTTCTTTGAAAAACACAACGTTGGGATTGAGAAATACCATTTTGATGAAAATCGGATGAGCGCCTTTTAGCACTTGCCCTGACATTGTTTTTAGTCAGCGGTCTGAAGCATGTGGGATTATGTTTAGGACCGGTCTGATGATGAGATCTGACATTTTTGCCTTTATTTTTCGAGGCAAAGTGCCTTCCATGTGACTGTTTCTTAGGATGTGCCATAGCAAGAGACTGATGTGATTTGAAATTGGTTGGTGTAGGTAAGATTCCTTTCCATTTGAGTTGTCTAAGGAATAGATTATAAACCCATTGCTATGAAAAGACTTTACTTGCTTTTGAGTCTTGTCAAATTTCTTTGAAAAGGTTTGAGGAAATGTACAATCCTTTTTCCTTGATTTTCTGACAGTGGAGATTTTAGAAAAATAGTGAGAAAAAACTGGTTTTTCTACACTCTTGGAATTTGAAACACTGACTTGCTTTTTCAAAAAAAATTCTTCCTTTTGTTATCGAACTGGTGTTCCCTTTTTAAAGCCATTTTTGATAAAGTTTTTGGTGTACCGCAGTCAGTTAGATTCAATTGCGGTTTCTTTGAATCCTTAGATTGTTTTTGAAAACGAGGACTTGACTCATCCGAGCTGGATGGTTCAGGATTCTGGGAACATTGACCGTATTCAAAGTTTTTTATGAGTAGTTTGTGATGAATTGGCTGAAAGAATACTGAACTTTTGACTGGGGACTACGGTAAGGATGATTGGACTACCGCAAAGTAAGATTAAGTTATGGGAAACTTTATGAGGGACAGTTGGTCAGACTGTGGTGTAGGACTGTAGTTGGCGAAACTGCGATCCGAAGGCAGTGAAGGATAGTTTGTGAAATCTACTGGGTTTTCCAAAAGAATTTCTTCATCACAAACATACGACACTAGAGAGTTGTTATTAATTGTGTCAATGACAGGTTTTCGATCAGAGGTTTGATCTGAGGATTCAGGAAGAATTTCCTCAATGACACAATTGTTCCTTAGATCATGAAGGCGACCAAAGTGCGCTTTGATGTCCTCAGGGAAGGTTTTATTATTGACAGGGTAATGGAACTCTCGGTTCGAAGGGACATAGGGACGGTCCTTGTTAAACCAAGGTGATGAGTCCTCTGCGGTATTGTACCCATTGGACAAACCCCAATTATAGGTGTTATCTATGGTTCCATTGTTCACAAGATTTTCAATAGCTTCACTTTCATTGAACAGTTTTTCTATTTAAAGATTTAAACGTATAATCTCACTCTAAGCTAAATCTCTTTGGTTCAAAGTTATTTCTAATTGTGTTTCACTTAACATTCTAGCATCTTTCTCTAACTCTAAGTCCTTTTCTAACATAGCTACTTTTAGTCTTTTGTTATCCAGTCGTCCTCTTACGTGAAACATCTCTTGGGACGCTATGTTCTTCTCATCTAGAGCTTTGTTATAGTCTGTAAGGATGGCAGCACATGTGCCATTAATATTGTATATGAATGGTTGACAGTCATGCATGCAATAATTTAAATTTTCAATCATGATTTTTACCTGTTCGAAGATGCTTAGAGTCTCATCCTTTGCCATGTAGCAGTAGTTCTTTTCCAGCTTTGTAGACTCATCATCATCTGCAGTTGCCAGCATGCAAATCTTGCCTTTTCCCTTGACGTTGCTGATGTCTTCATCTTCATCTCCAGATGACCAGACTTGATGGTCCCTTTTTACATGGGCTACGTATGCCCTTGCCTTTTCTTTTTCTTCCAATTCTTGAGTCATTCTAAGGTAGAATGTTGTATCTTTTACTATGTTATCTTTACAGTCTTTTGCAAAGTGATTCTCCTTGTTGCATTTGTGACAGATTACAACATCACTTTTATCTTCTGACAAGGTACCAAAGTCAGTTGGATTGATGAGTTTTGGTGCCTCTTTGGGTTGAGTGGTCTGAGGTTGCGGTGATGGGTGAGGACTTTTGGGATATCGAGAGTGATTATTGAAGTTGTGGTTGAATGGAGGTTTGTTGAACTGCATATTTTTTTGAAAATAAGGAGGTGGTAGTCGGTTGAACTGTTGGCTAACAAGAGATATAGTATTCTGAAATTCTTCTTCGTCATCATACTCTGAGTCAGCTTCGTATGACTACAGAGGATTGTCATACGAGGGAGAATAAGATTGAGTATGTGAAGCTTATGCTATAAGAGCTAGTGGTCCTCCGAAGTCAGCACATTCTTTGAGTACAGTGGATTCTTGTACTTGCAGTTCACCGTAGAGCTTGTAGAGAGATAAAGAATGGATCTTTCTATCTCCTTGGACTATCATCTCTGCAGTCGTCCAGTGTCTTCCCAAATCATTGAGAAACTGAAGATTTGTCTCATGGTTGCTTTGGACTGTGCCAGCATTAGATAACTTAGTGACAATCAGGTTGAATCTTTTGAAGGAGTCTTCCAAACTTTAGCCACTATGAGCTTTGCAATTGTTGAACTCATCGAGTGCGGTTGTGAGCTTCTTTTCTTGAGCGTGTTCTATGCCCTCATATAAGTTTTTGAGAACATCCTAGATCTCTTTTGCTGATTTGCAGTTTATGATAATGTCGCAGTTGTCAGGAGCAACTCCACAAGAGATTTCATAAAAAGCAACAACATCATTTTCCAATTTATCGAGATCGTCTTTGGTGGGACGATTCATGGCTGGTTGACCTCCTCCTATTCTGGTTGTGGCACCGTCAGTTTGAACTGGTGTAAGAACAGGGACATGTGACCCTTCTTCTACAGATCGCCATACATCCCTTCCAAGTCTTCTTAAGTATTTTTCCATCCTCTGAGACCAGTGATGATATTCGTTTGCCACCAATATTGGGGCTCTATTAGAACCGCCAACACTGTTGGAAACATTGAGAGATAATGCTTGTGCCATATTTCCTTGTTTTGAAATATTATTTTTCTTGAGAAATGAGCTTCAGTGGTACAGAAGGCCTTTTGAAAATCAGAGTTTTGCTTCAAAAAGCAACCACTTTGGCTCTGATACCAATTGTTGAGAGAAAAACTTGAGTCACACTTGAACAAACGTTAGAACAAGTGATAATGCAGAATAAAGTTTAACTCAAAGGATCATTAAAGCTCAACAATAATAATAAGTTAGAGTTAGAAAGTTAGAAAGTTAGATGTGGAAATATAAGGAAATATAAAAGACAACAAGAAGTATATCAAGTATACACTTAAGTTGATTCTTAACAAGGAATGCAATCAGACCAAGTCAGTAAGTGAGATCGAACTTAGTGATTAAGTCTAGAAAGACTTGCTACGAAGAGAGATTTCAAATAGTTAAGATTATATTTAAGTGATAAGTAAGAACAAAGTAAGAAGAGTGATAAGAATCAAGATGCGTAAGAGATGTATTTTTCATTGAGAAAGAGAGAACTCTATTTATAGAGTCTCGAAGATTACATACAGTCTAATCTGTTAAGAGTTTCCATGCAGGGCACATTGGATAAAAGAAAGTGCTTATAGAAAAATAGATATAAGACTAAGACTAAGAGTTAATGACGATGACTGTTGTTTGCTGAACTTGATTGCGGTGTTGAGATTGACTGTGGTTCCTGAAAGCAGCTTTGGATCTCTTTTAAGTTTAAGAGGGTCACTTTTATGTTTCAACAAGTTGTGTCATGTCTTTTCTAAAAAATAGATGCAAAGTGTGCACTCATTGACTCAAACTTGGATTTGTTCTCAAACGGTGGTTGTTATTTTTGATAAAAAGCCTCGACCGGTTTGCCTAAACTTTTCTTCATTAGCCTTCTTGAATTCTTCATAAGGCAACCATTCCTTCTTATGCTTCCTCCAATGTTCATCATATTTGTCTCCACTTTAGTAACAAACTTAAGCTTTATGATTCCCATTCTCATCCACCCTGCAATTCTTAGTTAAATGCGGTCCATTGCAATTATCACATCCCACTTGTATTGACTAAATTGATTAGTCCATCTTTTTCATTCTCTGGTCCATACTCTCGAGCTTTCCCGTCACAACTACCAAGTCCTCAGAAGCTCCATTGCCATTCGTTTTCCCTTTTGTCACATCCTCTATCGGGTTGTGATACTCTATCTATTAATTCTTTAATAGTATTCGAGATCTTCTTTGTCAATTGTCCTTGAGAATCAAGGAGTTGCGTCGTTGTCACATTCACCCCGTCATAGAAGATAGAAACTTCTTGCCGCACGTCGAGATCATATTGAGGGCAATTTATGAGCAATCCCTTGCATCTTTCCTAAACTTCACATAAAGACTCGCCATTTTCTTGATGAAGGTTAACAATATTTTGCTTGAAACTTTGGAAGGTGGACTGAACTGCTGAATGAATTCATCTTGATGGTTAGCCCATGTATGAATAGCTCCAGGTGCAACTGAATTTAGCCAGTTTTTAGCTGCTCCTTTGAAAGTTACTAGAATCATTCTCATCAACACCGATTTGCATGGAACATTGGGAACATTAAAGTAATTTGCAATGTCCAAAAATTCATCAATATTCTTGTACGCATATTCATGGTCTTTCCCATAGAATGGGATATCTTTAAGCATAGTGAGAATATGCCCCTCGAGTTCGAAATTGGTGGCTGCTGGAATTCCGGGTGGTACAAGACCTGACCAGTTGTAGTTACGCATCCGCTTCTTGTACTCTTTCATCATCATCGTTGTAATGTCTAACATCTCTTCTTCCTAGCTTTTTATGTCTTCCTCTGAACCATCCTCGGTTTCTAGTTCGTGCCTAATGCCCTTCTCGTTAGGAGTTTTCTTGAAGCTTTCGAAATCCTTGTTTGATTTGAAAGTGCTACTTGATTCGTCGACCTTTTTATCTTTCTTCTTATGGAAAGAGGATTATAGATCTTCGAGTGGTGGTATGATAGGAAGTTGTGATCCCCTGGTCATAAATTACTGAAAGAAAACAAAAAAACACGTAAAACGAATAAAAGTAAATAAACTGAAACTGCATGCACAATAACCACGATGTGGACAATCAAGCCCACGACGAGGCTACTGAATATGTAGAAAAATTGAAACAATGCAACAAATAATTTTTGCGGTTTTTACCCCACAAAATGGATCGATTAACAAAAGTAACTAAATTAAAAATCAATATAAGTCGTTCCCTGGAAATGGCGCCAAGAACTTGATGTGCAATTTATATACTACCTAGTTTTAAATTTATAAGTCTAACATACTTAACTAACTAATTGCACTTAGGCAGTGTACCTGGTCAAAATTATAGAATAGTTTAGTTAAGTCGGATGTCAAACACAGGGAACAGAAATTCAATCTATAAAATAACTACTAATAATTAAGCTAAGAAACAAACTTTAAATGAGGGGTTTTACTGATTTCGCAAGATTTGAAGAACTTAAATCAAACAACTCCTATTAAACTAAGCAAAGAAAACAATTTAAATTCAATTTTAAAGAGTATTTTTGTTAGATCTGAATCTCACATTTTCCTTATGGTTGATTTCTATTAAATTACTATTGTTGGTTACCAAATTATGACATAACTAGTTATTATGATCAAAATTCCTAGTTGTTACCAATTTATGGCTTACTATGTTATGATCAAAGACAAGTAAACACGAAAATGATACTAAGATAAATTTGGTTATGCACAATAAATCTAAGAGTTACTTTTCTATGATCAAGTCAAACAACCAAACACTAATTATATACCAATTATACTCTCTAACACAGTTAAAGTTACCAATTTTAATTAACTAATATAAGATTTGTTCAATCCTAGCTCTAGCAATTTAATGATCATAAACCACTAGGTAAACAAATTCATGTAAATAGAATCATCATCTACTACACAAAACTTATATCAAAGCAATTAAAAACTATAACTTAAAGATGCAACGTGTTGATTTATCAACACTAGGAAAAACAACAGTAGTTAGCCATAAGATTGAAATCAACACATACTTCAAAGGTTTCATCATCACCAACGAAAGTAGAAGGGTTTTAGCCCATAATCATAGCAGAAAAACACATAGAATCGAAATAAATAATACTAGATATAATTAAAGCTAGCAAACCGAAAGATTTAATATTGTTTTCTTCTAGATCTCTTCAACAATTTAGATCCAATCGATTTCTGAACTTCCAAGGGTTTTCTAAGGGGTTTTTAGTCTTTAATAGTTGAGAATAACTTGAAGCATCTGTTAGGGTTGAACGCAGAACTGAAGTATTTATAGTTTCCAAAAGAAGGCTCTCACACTATGGTAAATAGGCTCCACGACGTGGCGATCTGTAACTACGTGTATTCCCCAAGTCAGCTTCTCTGATCGTGAACTTCTTTTCACCACGACGTGGCTAACGATCTCCACGATGTGGGCTTCAGAATTTTTGATTTCTTTGACTTTGGTTGACTTGACCCACTTTTTTCTACTTCCAGCTCCGCAATTCGTTTCGTTTTTATCTCGAGCATGTCTTCACTACTACAAAACAAATTTCAAACATATTAAGTATATTTTGTCCTAAAATAAGCACATTTGTAGCTCAAAATATTAAGATAATACACAAAATATATGAATAAATATGCAAATATCACCTTAACAAAACTAAAAAATATAACCGAGTTACCCGCTTACGTAACCGAAACTGTCAGTTGTAGGACTTGTTCCAAAAATTTAAGAACCGCCTAGACCGATTCCGATTACGGTTCCGATTCCGATGAAATAAAATGGATACCCATCTATACTCGTCACTAATCAAAACATACCTTTTATATCAACTTAATATAAATTTTAATATTTTAAATTAATACAACGATACGATATAATTATATTTTAAAAACACAATTCGTTTAGTTTAAAATGCCACATGGAGGGTAATCCGTAATTGTATACAGAGCGGTTGGTGAGTGACAATTTGGTTATTGGACACGTAGTGGTTTGATTGGATGAAAAAGCGTCGATCGGCGAGAAGTATTAGTATAATTGTTAGTGCACGCCGGAATCTTTTCTTCTGGGGTTTCGGGTTTTTAATTGCTTCGTTTTCAAGTTTGTTCAATTTTAGCAAATTTTTATTTTTACTTCATTTTTAATTACTCAAAATCTGAGTCAGGCACGTGTCAATGTCTAACAAAGCTAACCCCCTAATATTTTAAATAGATTATTGTAATAAAACTAGTTAATTACTTTTAAACGATGATCTTGTTGCACTTTAGACAAAATCTAATAAACTTAGCACACGTGAGCAACATGGGTTATGGAATTTCAGAGTGGTTTGATCTTTTTCATTGTCTGTAAATAATGCGAAGATAGTTAAAAATGTAACAACGAAATCCAATTGAATTTATATAACTTGAGAGTGTTTGTCGTTTTGCTTTCTTAAAATATATATTAAAAAAAAGGTTGAAGGGATAATAAGTGTTATATGAAACAAATTAATAAGTCTTCATCTGGCTTTTGTATTAAAGTTAAATGCACCGATTTTCTTATATTTTCGTTAAAGTATATAAAACTCCTAAAAAAACGTTTTTCGTTTATCGAATGTATAGGAAGGTCTAAAGTATACATCAAATAAAGTTATTTAAAACGTATAGCTAACTTGATTACAATAATATAAGAGAAATCAAATATTTTTTCTTTTATTTTTATTTCTCTTTCCTATTCATTCCTCCAAAAAAGAATACTAAAAAATATAATTAATAGATTTCATATGCCATTATTTATTTGAATAGGAAGATTGATAGAAAAAAAATATTTAATTATGTATTCAATTTGTTTGTTTTCTCTTCTGAAAATAAAAAATTATGACTCTAATGCAACAATTTTTTTTGAACGACGTATACATTAAAAAGACTAGCAAGAGGTTAGAACAAAATAGAGTACAACAATTATAAATTACAAACTTTAAAAGGGGAACTACAATAATTGAACTAACAAAGATGATTAAAAGAAGATCTATGATTTGTCCAATTTAATGAAATCAACTCGGTATCATATGTCGTCTTTAAGAAAGAGCATTGCTTTCTGTTAAAAAAACACGTTGTTGCAAGCCTTACAAATGATCCAGATCACCGAATAAAGAAGAACCAAGATGCCTTTCTCATTTCCTTTTTGTGACCGGAGGCTCCCAAAGTCGTAAACAAGTCTTCTTTATTTTTCGGGATAACCGGAAGCAGCCCACACCAGCTACCAAACTAATCTAAAATATCAGCCGAGAACCTGCAATTGAAAAAAATATATGATCGACATCCTCCTCCTTAGATTGGAAAAAGGGACACACTATGGAATTGAGAGCAACACCTCTAATCACGAGATTCGGAGCCACTGGAAACCTATTAAGCAACGTCTTCCAAACAAAACAATTAACTTTGATTCAAGCCCAATTAACCCACTTAAAACCTTGAAGATGGATTTTGGAGTACATTTTCTCGGCTATCAAATAGTTTTCTCCTCTAAACGTATTAAACATTTTCGTGTCCTATCTTTGTTCCCTGCAATATACATGTCAACAATGTTCCCATAGTCATTGAATATCTTCCATAAACAGGAACGATTGCAATCATTAGGTAAGTTGGACCCAAAAAGGTAGTTGCACTCCCCTTAAGCTCACTAAAGTTTTATCCTCAAAACTTATTAAACATTTTCTTCTTCTGCATAATTGTTTTGAATCCCTCCTTAGTCCCATCATTGTATCCTTATTCATAGATTTTCTCTCCCGTCATAGTTCTCTAGTACAACAAGTAATGAATATAATTAATAATCGGGTAAAATCAAAAGATATGATGTTAAGTAGTTATTAAATAGAAATAGTGAGAGGAGGCCACCTTATCTTACCCCTCTATTGATTTGAAAGTCTTTTATAGGGGAGTCGTTAACCAAAATCGAGGTCCTACCAGAAGATAAACACCCATTTATCCAATTCCTCTATTTCCACCCAAAACCCATTTGATCCAAAATACAGTCCAAGTAGCTCTAATTACGGGAATCAAAAGCCCTATCAAAATCAACTTTAAACATACAAACTTGTTTTTCACCTTCACCATCTTTGGAGACTCTTCTAAAGCACGAGTATTGTTCACCTTGATGAATAAAATGGATGAAAAGATATCACGTGTCCTATCTTTGTTCCATGCAATATACATGTTAACATTGTTCCCATACTCCTTGAATATCTTCCATAAACCGGAATGATTGCAATCATCAGGTAAGTTGGATCTAAAAAAGATAGTTGCACTCCCTTTAAGCTCATTAAAGTTTTCTCCTCTAAACATATTAAACATTTTTTCTTCTGTAAATTGTTCTCCATCCCTCCTCATTCTCATCGTTGAATCATCATTCATAGATTTTCTCTCTCGTCTTAGTTATCTAGTACAACAAGTAATTCACATAACTAATAATCAGGTAAAATCAAAAGATACGATGTTAAGTAGTTATTAAATAGAAATGGTGAGAGGGGGGCACCTTTATTGATTTGAAATTCTTTTATAAGGAGATATTAACTAAAATTGAGGTCCTACCAGAAGATAAACACCCATTTATCCAATTCCTCTATTTCCACCAAAAACTCATTTGATCCAAAATAGAGTCCAAGTAGCTCCAATTACTGGAATCAAAAGCCTTATCAAAATCAACTTTAAACATGCGAACTTGTTTTTTCACCTTCACCTTTTTTAGAGACTCTTCTAAAGCATGAGGATTGTTCACCATGATGAATCAAATAAATGCAAAGATACCTCGTGTCCTATCTTTGTTCCCTGCAATAATTGTGTCAACATTGTTCCCATACACCTTGAATATCTTCCATAAACTAGAACGGTTGCAATCATCAGACATGTTGGACCCAAAAAAAATAGTCGCACTCCCCTTAAGCTCACTAAAGCTTTCTCTTCTGAACTTATTAAACCTTTTCTTCTTCTTCATAATTATTCTCCATCACTCCCTAGTCTCATCTTTGTATCCTCATTCTTAGATTTTCTCTCTCGTCGTAGTTCTCTAATACAACAAGTAATGCACATAATTAATAATCAGGTAAAATCAAAAGATATGATGTTAAGTAGTTATTAAATAGAAATGGTGGGAGAGGGCCACCTTATCTTACCCATCTATTGATTTGAAATTCTTTTATAGGAGAGCCATTAACCAAAATCGAGGTCCTACCAGAAGATAAACACCCATTTATCCAATTCATCTATTTCCACCCAAAACTCATTTGATCCAGAATATAGTCCAAGTAGCTTCAATTAGGGAATCAAAAGCCTTATCAAAATCAACTTTAAACATACGAACTTGTTTTTTCACCTTCGCCTTCTTTAGAGACTCTTGTAAAGCATGAGTATTGTTCACCTTGATGAATCAAATGAATGCAAAGATACCTCGTGTCCTATCTTTGTCCCTTGCAGTATACGTTTCAACATAGTTCCCTTATTCCTTGAATATCTTCCATAAACTGGAAAGTTTGTAATCATCAGGTAAGTTAGACCGAAAAAAGGTAGTTGCACTCCCCTTATGCTCACTAAAATTTTCTCCTCTAACCTTTTAAAACCTTTTCTTCTTCTGCACAATTTTTCTCTATCCCTCCCCAGTCTCATCGATATACCTTCATTCATAGATTTTCTCTCTCGTTGTAGTTCTCTAGTACAATAAGTAATGCACATAATTAGTAATCAGGTAAAATCAAAAGGATATTGAGTAATCTAACCCTTATAAATGATCTTTTTGACATAAATGACTAATTTTTTTTCGAAAAGTAACCACATTCTCCATAACACATTGTTCCAGAGAGCTCTCCGGAATTCCGGAGTACGGTTACGGAATATAATTTCCTAGTTTATTTTGTTTTGCGTGTATCATGTGGTTTTTCTTTTAGAGTAAGTTTTGGTTTTATATAATGTATAAGTTTTGTTTTTATAAAATTTATACCTTTTGGTTTTATCAAATATAAAATGCAATTAAAATCAACAAACAACTAATAAATACATAAACTAAATAAAGGATGTCTCTGTAGGTCATATTACAAATAAGATGTTTAAATTATCTTTGTCCTTGTACCACAAAAAATTTCCACTAGTCGTTTTCGATAACCCAAATCCCGTGGACCGGTTTTACCCTCTATAGAAATCGATTTCCTGGTGATCAACACCTCAAGGAACCAACAAAAATACACCCCACAATCCCCTCTGTTGTTAATCTGTTGTGGTACGTCTGGGGCCATTTCCAGGGTCATCTTGAAGCTCTTAAGTGGAATTAAATCAGTTGGTTTGGTACCCAATAGTTGACTCCCACTAGCAGTTTGTAGATGCAGGTTGTCATACCTATAAACCAATCCTTATCTTCTGAACAGTAGTCACCCTTCCAATAACTATCGCATATAGTCATTTTGAATTTCCTCAAATCCGAAGAACCCCAAAACCAATGAGCTTGTGGTATTTTGATTGGGATGTAAAGCTACAAAAAGGTTAGAAATAATTAATTAGTATATACATACTCATGTAATGTAATCCAAACAAAATTATATCTTATCACACTCTGTCCAAGCTGGGTAAACGGATCCGTCAACCGTGTCACTCCAGTCATATGTATTAGTGTTGAAATTTGACGACACAAACCGTCCACCAAGCACCATCCACTCTATGCTCTAGTAGATATGAGATCCACATCATGACGTGTTGCCAAATAATTTTTTTTTGTAGTAAAGTATTATTATTAGAAGCATAGTATGTAATAAGCAAATAATTATATTACTTATATCACATGACAACCATCCTCCATGACTATCCGTATATAACCGTGTCTAAAACTCAAGCATAGAAAAACCGGTCAAATAATTATGATCAAACAACAACGAACCATCATATTCTTTATATACATTGTGTACGATAGGATCTACAAGATTGTCCACGGGTGCTAGTTGTTGTCGTGTAACACTTTTCCTCTTCATTTGTATCCATGACGACTATACCATACAAACAAAACTTTTTGACGTTTAGAACGCCTAGGAGGTGCATGTAATGGTGATTTGTATTCATCCCACATAATCTCTATTACATCAGACGAGGGAATAACCGGAGATGGCTGCTCGAGGCTGACATTCAACGGTTGTTCAGGGACATCATTCAGCGTCTATTCAGGTCCGACATTCAGCGAATTTTTGGGGGTGTTTAAGACATAATCATGCTCCCATAACTCATTGTCATTATAGTATCCTCGTACGGTTTCAATAATGTATACTTGTAGACGATGTAAAAACATAATGACTATAAGCGAGGCAATAATTAAAAATGTACCTCTATCCCCTTCGAGGTATTTGTATTGTCTCTGGGAGTCTTATTGATAAGTTTTAGAACCATGGCTAAAGTAGCCTCATGCTTTGCTAAACGCTCCTCTTAAGATCGTAACTGCTCGCGACATTCACATACCTCATTTTTCAATTAACCGACCTCGTTCTGCAAGTCACTAATAAATTGGCCCTTGTCAATTGATAGGTCAGTGGCCGATGGTGGTGGTGGTGGGTGATATGGATCATCTATCCATACCTTCTTTTCTCGATGCTCATGGGTAGGGGAGTTTTTGGGTGATGGTGTTACGGAAGGTGCCCTGTGAACTTCAGTGTTGAGAAAATCAAGGCAATCAATCCACGCTGAGCTAACAATCCACCATTCAACATGCATCTCATCTTCTGTCGGCTCCAACTTCAATACAAGTCTATTACCATGCTAACAAAATTATCAAATTATAAATGAACATAAATTATAAAGTAAATAAATATTTAAATAATAAAGTACCCATACATCGTCTATTTGTAAAATTTGGTTGCAGTGATTCTTTTGTAACGACCTCAGTTTTGATCATGCAACAGCCCGAGGGATCACATTCTGTTGTCGGGTACCAAACAAACTGCTCACCGGAAAAGTCTCAAGAATCTATATATGAGTGTTAGCAAACAAATAAATAAAAAATAATTAGAATGTTAGCAAACAAAAAAAAAGTTTCCATCATATACTTACCCTAAAAGCGTATAAAAACCCCTATAGGGTATAGGTCAAGTTTTGAGGTTCGTTCTCTTTCGGTTCGTCTGGATGTATAAGCTTCTCAACCTTATTGAATACGGTAAAAAGCTGTTTGTACAACCGATCTCAAATTATCCTCCTCATGGATATATGCCACATAAAAAAGTAGTTAACAACTAAATTTCTAAAAAAATATTAGTAACGATCAGTAATTATAATCAATATTTATAAAATAGACAACATTATACATGTTGAATTCATCAAGGTTAGATAGCAAAGCGAAATACTCTTCTGTAACAAGTTGTTTAGCCAACCCCCTATTGAAACCCTTCTCTAACAGGTATAGAAGACATACATGGACTGTATCCTCTTCCGGTAACTCATTAAGTGATTGTTTAAACACATCCCTAACATTCTGTAATTTGATCGAGCCATTCGTTGAAGCCATAGGAAAGGCAAGGGAACGAAAGGAGACGTTGGATGCAGAAGCAGGAAAATAGTCACCAAATCGAAATCCGGTGACGAGACAAAATGCTTTCTCCCTGAAAGACAGCTTGTAACCCCCAATACCAAAAACTATATCCTCTAATGGCTTCGGGGTCGGCAACAACATCGTGGCAAAATACGTAATGTAGAAGCAAATGATCCACATCTACATTTGGAATGTCTATCCACCTCCTGAAACATGTATTCCTGAACATAGTCTCGCATTCAGGTCTGTTTTTGAATGCCGCAAGAATTTCCCCGCCAATTTTGGGTTTACACGAGAGTGTAATTGATGCATCACAAACCATGTCATGCTGCATAAATAAAAAAGATGTTATCACTTCATTCTAAAATGCAAATGACTAATATTCTGGACCTGTTCTGGATCAATTCCGGACCTATTCTTCATGTTCCAGATGAGTTCATCGTGTTCTAGAATAGTTATTTGTGTTCTGGAGGCTTCCAGAATGAAATTTTAAGATCCGGAACACGACTTTTCGATGTAAATCAATAATACCTAAACATCTAAACTACTTTTCAGTTGGTCCTACAACAATGACATCTTTAATAAAAGCTCCAGAACATTTCCAGTTCATTCCGAAGGTGGTATACGAATTCCAGAACAGTAACAGTAGAAAAATAGAAACCTTAAACAAACAAAGAGAAAACAAAGAATGTACCCATAAATAATGGGGTCGTAGTGCTCATCTTCCATTTCGGAAATAGGTGTCGATATGTGTCAGAGATGGGAGTTGTGTGTCAGAATCGAGTTGGAACTATGGAATCAGAATGCACCTTTCAAAAATGAAATTGTCGCCTCAAATTATATTCTGGATTTTGAAATTAAAAATCCCGATCCGGAACATATACGACTGATCCAGAATAGGCATTCCAAATCCAATGAAATGGGTCGGGCCACCCAAAAAATAATTTGGAATTTGTTCCGAAACAACCCATTCTAGAATATGTGGTTATTTTGCAAAAATAAATTATATTTTAAACAAAAACCCCGAAAAAAGTGGTTAGATTACTTTATTTCCCAAAATCAAAAGATGTGATGTTAAGTAGTTATTAAATAGAAATTTTATTAAAATTAATTCATTATCATTGGTTATTATAGAAACTCTAATATAATGTTTTCTCATCAAATTTGGAGTAGTTTTCTTTCCAATTATTTTATTTAAACTTTTTCAGGAGATGAACCGTAATGCAATAAGTTTGGCCAGTTATATCAACTAATTTATGCAAAGCATATAATTACAATAATGCTAATGGAGACATATGTTGTTAAAGAATTGATGTAAAAATTACAACTAATTTATGCAAAACATATAATTACGATAATGCTAATGGAGACATATGTGGACTTAATACATTCATATTTTCTCATAGTTATACCCACCATGTAGCAACTCTAAGATCGTCTATGGTGTGTCACACAATACCACCCATCTCGTTATCTTTAATGATTGTTCATCATTAAAAACAATATCGATCACCTTTAAGTTCTAATATTCAATCTAATTGTCAAATATTCCATGAAATTATCATCCATGTCATTAATCTCGCATATCCTTTGTCATGTCTTTCCTGTCCATCACATATGGTTCATGTATGTTGGACCTTTAACAATATTACATTTCATAATCCAATTTAGTTCCTAGAAGTCTTCGGCTAATTACTTTAAACCAACCTTGTTCACACTTCCTCTTATCTTTTTGGATAATTTTATCCATTCTAGATATCACCATCTTGGGACCATTACATCTTGATTATTACCATAACTTCTTAACCAAATTCCAGTTAATCATTATCGTCATGAAATGGAAAATTTGTCAACTTTTATCTTCTAGAAAAGTGATCATGCTTCATGAATTCATCAGATAACTCATCATATTCAATTGTACATTCTATCATTCATCACCTTTATGCATTCCACTTGGATTACCTCTTACCACTTCAATATGCAATCAATTTGAAGGTTTACGGATGCTTTGACTTCTTAGTGCATGATATCTTACTACTATCATTATTTTTATCATCATAATGCATCAACGTACGCATACCCATCTCATTCTTATTTCTCCATCAAAAGACACACATCTCCTTTTTATCAACTATCATATCTTCCTTAATTGGTCGTCAAATTTCCATAACCGTAGGAGTATTGTGTTATACTTGATAACAACTAAATGTGGTAATAGCTTAATTATCATAAAAATATTATCATCAACATCATCTACTTTAATTTTCCCTTTGATAAGGGTTACTGTGAATGCTTAATAAGCATTTATAACATCTAATACTTCTTTGGAAATCTTCTCCTTCTTAAGTTACTTCACACTAGGACCCTCCAAAGGCCATCTAATTTCATTTTCATTTCTCTCAACAAAACATTACATATCAATGTTACACTTTCTTTGTACCATATTTTACACCTTAAGTTATTATTCATAACTTATATGTGTCTTTATCATTAAAGTTCAATATTTTTATCATATTACAGGACACATTGTGCAACACATGGCAACCATCTCTTGTAATTCGACATGTATTATTGGATAAAAATTACTATTTTATCCTATCCAAAAAGATTGAACCACAAAGATAGAATTTCGCTCTTGAGTGATTGAGTGTTTAAAAATAAAATTGATTTCCTTATCCTCATTATTAAAAATAGATATATATATATATATATATATATATATATATATATGTGTGTGTGTGTGTGTGTGTGTGTGTGTGTCAACTCTTATATACAATTACAACCTAAAAATTATAGAGATCTGAAAAGAAATTGTCATGCCCAACTTTTACATGCCATCACTTTATGCATGAGTAGATTTTCAACAGGGGAAATACCAACATATTTCCCACAAATAAAGTATATAGAAGTTATGATTTTTGATGCTTATATTTTAATTTTAAGACATATTTAAGAAAGGGCGCAAAAGAGAAAGAATAGTTTAACATGTTGTTAGTGATCTTTATTTATAGAAGGTTGAGAGCTATAAAATGATCCCAATTAATGAAAAGGGAAAATGTTAAAAAAAGACCAACAAACTATTTCATTTATATAATTCTAGTTGCTCAACTTATTTTTGTCCATTTTAGGTAATAGACTTTCCAAAATCGTCTCCTTAGTCCTTTAAAAGACTATATCCTTTAACATGCTTACATGATATTTTTAATGATTTAGGTTAAAATTTCATTAGAAATAAGATAACATGGCTTTAAAAAAATTGACTTGGTATTTGCTCCTTTAAAATAACATATCCAATTGGTCTTGTAGCGAAATTGAACTTTGTGTGTTATCTTCATTTTCAAGAAACATGAGGTTCTAACATTTAAATAAACCATAAAGGCAATATACTTTTAACAGTTAGCCATAAAGCCAATGTACTATCTAAACAAAAGACAATTCCAAATCCAAGAAGCAATAAAGGCAATGTACTATCTAAACAAAAGATATTTCAACCAAAAGAACATTAAAATCAACCTGCTTTCTTATTAATCATCTCCTTAGTCCTTTAAAAGACCACATCCCTTAACATGCTTACATGCCATTTTTTAATGTTTTAGGTTAAAATTTCATTAGAATTATGATAACGTGGCTTTTATAAATTTGACTTGGCATTTTCTCCTTTTAAATAACATATCCAATTGGTCTTTGAGCGAAAACTGAATTGTGTGTGGTGTCTTCATTTTCAAGAAATATGAGATTCTAACACTTCAATAAACCATAAGAGTTAGCCATAAAGCCAATGTACTATCTAAACAAAAGGCAACTCCAACATGCTACCCTTCCCTCCAAAAAGCGATAAAGGCAATGTACTATCTAAAAACATTAAGGGCTACTTCCTCATTTTCACCAAACACACTCATCCACAGTCTAGGTTAGATTAATTGGAAAACAAAACGTAGCAGATTGGATAAGGTCTATTGTTGGTTAATTCTAATGAAATTTTAATACAAATCATTATAAAACTATTATATATCAGTAAATATTTATTAAGTTAATTTTCATTATTTTTTCCTTTGCTAAATTTAGTTCTTTTATTTTAACGAGCACAAAACAACTATTATTAATGTTAGGGTTTGTATAGATGGTTATATATATATATATATATATATATATATATATATATATATATATATATATATATATATATATATATATATAGAGAGAGAGAGAGAGAGAGAGAGAGAGAGAAAGTTAGGTTCAAATGTTTTTAGCAACTATTGTGTGCCTAAATGCACCAATGAGAATTCAAGAAATAATAAATTATTAAATAAATCATTAAAGGGTATTTTGGACTTTTTGTGCTTTTAATTAAAAGAAATAATTTAATTGGAATCCTATAATTAAGGAAATAATAGAATATCACGTATTTGATCCCTTAAATCATGGTTCCTTCATCTTCATAACCCTAATTCTATATCAGAGTATACGATTATCTTCTTCACCCACCATAGTCAATATGTACAACCACGAGATAGTCACCTTCACCGTATACAAATATGTACCAACAGATCACACTACCGACGACACCGTTGTTTTTCCCCTTCTAGCATCCAAACCCTAAATCTGAAACCGTAACCACCATCCCAGTTTTGGTCAATTAAGAAACCAATGTTCGATTTTGGTTCCAATTTCCCTATGAACAGATCTTTGTTCCTCGTGTCATGCAAATAATCAAAGATGGTGTTGGCGGAGTTAGGGGAGCATTTCACGTGCTCTCCAGCAGATGAGCAATGTCACGATCATCGACGAGAAGGTCCTTAATGATTTTTTAAACGAGATCACACGTGCTCTTCTTCAATCCGATGTTCAGTTCAAGCCCGTTCGAAGATCATCAATCTTGATGATCTCCTACAGGTCATAACAAGCAGAGAATCATCCAACATGTGCATATTGTTGTTGTTGTTGTTATTGTTGTTGTAGTTTTTCCCTCATATTTGTTGATCCGGTGTAATCTAAGCATATGTTGAATTAGTTAATTTTTATTGCTAGTCATTGATTGGATTATATGTGGCTGCTACAAGAAATTTGAAATAGGAAAATAAGGCAATGAAATTTGAATATAGTGGAACAAATTACAAACAGGGTGTGATTCAAGAAGTCCGGTTCCAGTGATTGAAACTGTACTTCAGCAAAATGTATAAAATCGATTCAGATTGAATTTCAATTCCAAACTACAAACATTCTAGCTGATAATAGTTGTTTACATAATGGAAGAGACATCTAATTTCTATATTTTTCTAGTGTTGAGTGTTTGGTTATGCTATAGACGCTCATGATACTGTGGCATATATTGGCCCAATGTTGTTAGGTTCACTTTGTGTTGTTTAACAATGATTTATCTATTTCTTCTAGGCTATATTTACCAAGCTCTGCCAGATGTTAGATCCTGGGAAGCCATCTTTCACACCCAAGAAAAGCAAACCAAGTGTTGTCATGTTTGTGGGTTTACAAGGTATTCTGTTCATGTAACTTTTGTTTTTTGTAAACTGTAAATTGTCATCATACATTTATTTGTAGTATTTTATGTATTTGGATCCTTGATGACATGTGCTACTGAATGTGAATGGCTCAGAGTCTGGAAAAACTACTACATGTACAAAATATGCCTATTACCACGAAAAGAAGGGCTGGAAACCAACTTTGGTATGTGTAGATACATTCAGAGCCGGTGCATTTGATCAACTGAAGCAAAATGAAAATGGTAAATCACATGATTAATTCTTTATAGTGGCATGTAAAGTTATAACTACCAGAGTTTATTCTATGTATTCGGAGAGAATGAATTATATGTATTATGCAAGATTATATTCTAATTATTCTTCCAGAATGTATTATATGTATTCTGCCAGAATGTATTCTATGTATTCTGTCAGAATGTGTAAATTGATAGGAATTGCAAGTAACATGCTTTTAACCATTCTTAGTTTTTGTTGCATTTGTGATAGGAATGGTCAGAAGAAGTGCTTGAAGACCTGATAAGAATGACTTGAAGAATGAGCCAAAGTTTGATCACACTCACAGTTTAAGAATCTTCTTATTTTTTAAGAATTACACTTGTAGTTATTAATGAATTGTATATTTAAGAATACTAATTTTTTGTGATATTCTTTTAGAATATGTATAAATATATTAAAATGTATAAGGTAATTAGTATGTAAGAATATGTATGAATTTGTATTTAAGTTCGAATGTATATGAAAATATAAAAATGTTGTTATTCTTCAAAAGGTAGTTTAAGAATTCTGTTATTCTTCATTAATATTCTAATAGAATAAAGCTTCGAAAGAAAATTATTCTAACAAAAAAACATTCTGACGGAATAAAATCGGTAATATTTACAAATTATGTTTCGAATTAAATTGAATTAATTTAAAAAATAAGATTATTAAAATTAGGAGAATTAATTATCCATAAAATTCCAAATATTTCCTTTTTTAAATATAGTTAATTGTCCAAAATACCCTTATGCTGAAATTTGTGTGATTATATGGTACATGTTCCTCTATTGTAATATCATAGACTCTCAAATCATTATCATTGATTCTATTCCATTTGTGGTCCAGAACTGTGTATTTTGGCACACAATAATTACTAGAAACAAAATAACATAACCATATACATATATATATATATATATATATATATATATATATATATATATATATATAGTCACACCCCAAAATTGAGAACGGCGGAATACGTTCTGGGGTGGAGGACGTCATGTACAGTATCATAACAATGCATAATAGTAAAAACAAGCAACCACATCCATTGCATTAATATAGTAATTTTAATACAAGCGTGTTCTGTACAGTTTGTTAGACACCAAAAAGTATAATAAAAAATAAAGACGAGTCTTGTATGTGCTCCATCTTCTCAAAAGCTGCATTTTGTACCTGTCTACTGACGACCTGAGAATACAAGTTATTTTGAAAACGAGTATCAGCATAAAGCTGGTGAGTTCATAAGAATTTTAGTGTCATTGCTTGTATAAAAGTGTTTACAATTGTGTAACATGAAAGTTGTTATCAAGTTTGAAAATAGGGTGAATCTCTAGAAAATCCTATATTTTCCAGTAAAAGTAGTCTTCTGCCAAGACTTGGTTACTTGTAGGTTTAATACTTTGAGTGTGTAAAAGTTTTCCCAATTAGACTCTCAATTATAAAAATATAGTTTGGACTTCATTTGAACAAAGTAAATGGGAAAATAATGTATTATTCCAACAGTGATACTGCCGACTGAATGGTAAATAAACCGCAACCTCTAGGTATTGATAAGTATATAATACACCTCGGGAAGTCTACTTTACCTTTAATTCTTAATTTGTTAATTTAGGGATCCGAATGTGAATCTTTATGTAACCATGCGGATAGGCGATCAAATGTATAATGACCCTCCAGGTCACGCGTAGTGTGGTAACATGTTATCATCCCTAGGCGTAGTCGGCTCAGACTGTAGCTAGCAGTCGGGATGTGAGAGTGTCCGCCCTATATAGATCTATACACGTAGAGCCCGATCTCCCTCCAGGAGACTATGGTTACACGGCGAAGGTGTAACAAAGTGTCGTATAGAGAAATAGTGTATCACATTCTGTTTTAGTATGTTCTCTTGTATTAGTGTATAGTGTGTTTCTCGGTATTATGTATTTAGTGTTCTTTTGTATAGTACATAGTATTCTCCTAGTATAGTACTTAACATGTAGAGACTCATAATAGTGCTAACTATGGTAAGTATCATAGTGATGGTAGTAAAGAGCGGGAAACCTTAACTATACCTATTATAATTAAATAGCACGTTGTAGTCTATCTTGGATACACCAAAGTATTGAACGGAGTGAAAACATTCATATCCGACACAAATACATACAATATATAACTAAGAATTCAACGACAATCGGACAGATAACAATATACCCTAAGACCCCAATTAAACAAGAACAGGAAATAAGGCGAGCTATCAGTCCTAAGTCCTTCAAGTCTTACTTATATAAATATATAAATATATTGGGGTAGATATATTTTAGGAATCATAAGAAGTTTAAAAGGGTTTGGAAATAGTTTTTATAACAATTTAACATGAAAATGAGTTTGATAACTTTGAAAGCAGTTTTGATGGCATGACGATTAAAAGTATAGAAATCCTTTTTCATTGTAAGTTACAAATCACATGTCATTGATACTATAATTTGTTGGATTCAACTTGTATTCCCCCCATAAAAGCATTTAAAAACATTTGAAAGGTTAATTAAGGGGTATGAACTCACCTGCAGTGAGTGGAGTGGATGGAATGTCGGGTAGGATGCTAGGTGTCAAGTGAGGACTTGGGCATGCCCACGGATCCTATGTAACATGTAGTGGCACATGATGGTGTCTAATTAGTCATTTTATCACCAATTTAGCAAGTAAAGACCCTTTAGTGCATGAAAACACTTTGCTACAAGTGCAAGGAGTGCTAGGGGTTGTTTCTAAAGAGTGTATGGCCTCACTATGGAGTTTACACTTCAAGTGACCACCCTAACATGAGTTTGCGGTTGAGAGACCACTTCCCCCATGAGTTTACAACCGTAAACTCATGGCAATAGTGAGTTTGTGTGTTTAAAGGTCTCTTGCATCACTTGGAAGGGTTCTAAGGTCAAAACAAAGGTCTTGAGAAGTGATTAGGGTTCAAAAGGGTACTCCCTTGGAGTTTGCGGTCCTTAGACCACTCCTTGGGAGTTTACGGTCGTAAACACTAGGGTTTACGGCCGTAAACCCTTGAGCACATCATCTCCTTCGTGTTTTGTGGTCCTAAGCTCATTTATACATTTTTCTAGTCCATTAAACATGTTAAGGAAGGAGTTAGGGACATCAAAACACCCTTTATGGTGTTTACGGTTTTGGTGTTTACGGTTTTGGGAGATTCCCAAACCGTAAACACATATCCTTGGGGTATTTGGGTGTTTAATCCATGAACACTAAGCCAATAACTAGTCAGGAAGAGTATACTTACTTCTAGGAAGCTTGTAGAGGTGTTTTAGGACCTAAAAACACAAATGTGTTCTTGGTGATTTGAAGATCCTTTGAAGATCTAAGTAAAAATCGGAAATTCATGGATGAGAAGATGTAGAAACACTAGATTAAGTGTTTTTATGAAAGAATCTAGGAAGAAAACATACATTTTTGGCGGATTTGAAAGAAATGTATGATGATACTTGAGAGAAAACCTTATGTTCTTGAGGTGGGGAGTGGTAAAAGTGAGGACAAGGTGTAAACTCATGCTATATGCTTGAGTTCATGGGGAGAAGGGTGTTTTCGGCCCAAACTCCCTTGATTGGCCGTAATCAGCTAGCTAAGGTGTCGTGTTGTCCGGTTTATTACACGTCACTAATTACGTCACTTCTTTTTGTTATATCGTTTGACGAAATAAAATAAAGCACCAAACGGGTTTAAATCCAGCCAAAAATGTATTAAAATATTTTTGACTAATAGTTGAAGTGTTTGACTGTGGAAATTATTCAAATGAAAATTTCGGGTTGTCATATATATATATATATATCATTATTTTTCTCAGATGATGAAATAGGTAGCTAGATAGCGGCTTTTTTTCTTAATGTGTGGAAGTACAAAGAATTTCATATAATAAAACTCTAACAAAGTATCAGGGAAAACAAACGAATATACTGTTATTTATTTTCTCTAAAAAGTTCATCTTCAGCAAGGGTTTTATTTACTATTAAATTAATTGTTTTATTTTGTTGAGTTAAAAACATTATTGTCGGTGTTAACTATAAACATGTGTCTTGGTTAACATATGTTAACACCTAAAAAAAAAATTATACACTTTTAAATTTATAAACATACCTAAAAACTATGTACAGTAAACATATGTCATACTGAATTCGTTTTTTTAAGAATCTTTTAATTGGTGATAAAAAAGAAATGATTTATATTTGAGATAGCAACCAATCAAACTTTATTCTTTGAATGAATTTTCCACATAAGTTTGGTCCCCGACGACTTTATTGTATCAAATGGATAACTACATCTACTTGTGTTGCTTTTGTCAACACTCATTATCTAAAATACGTTTGTATCATGTCAATTCAAAAACAAACGTCTTCATTTCGTCCACCATAAAAAAAAATGGTTCTAATACGACCTTGTGTTTGTGGGTCCATGAGATTCCTACACGTTTTGATTTCAAAATTATTTAAATATTTAATTCAAAAGAATTGAGGTTGATGAACAAGCCGTCATGGCCTTGCTGTATTTCGCTTTACGACGCGTATTGTGGGCAGCATGCCATAAATGGTAAACATGTGAATCGATCGTTTTTTGAACTTTTTGACATGTCGGAGTCTCTTAAGTCTCAAACGATGTTCGTTCGTCGAAGGATGATTTAGCAAGTCATACACAGGCATGTCAAAACTTTCAAACTTTCAAGCTCTTAAAAAATATTCAAACATTACAAAAATTAATATAAAATAAGGAACGAAGTGTTTGACATTAGAACCCAATTACAATCAAATTTTCCTCAAAAACTCAAAACACGATTTTCGTTTTAAATTTTAATAAACAGAATGTTAGTTATACGAAAAGAATTTTGTTTTAAACATTTCATGATCAATTTGTGTTTAACATAGACAAAACTTCAAAATTGGTCTCTGTGTATTAAAAAATCTTTGGATATGGCCCAAAAAGTTTCCAATTTACATCGAAGGTCCAAAATCAAAACGTTTCGGTGATTTAGGTCCAAAAAGACGATTATGTCATTTTATTTTCTTTTTTGTATTTTTTATAATTATTTTAATATTGTTTTAACTAAAAAATAAAGAAAAAAGAAAAAAAAAATATCCCCCACCCATCTCTCTCTCTCTCTCTCTCTCTCTCTCTCTGTGTGTGTGTGTGTATGTGTGTGTGTGTGGAAATCCATACCAGAAATCGTAGAAACCCATACCAAAAATTCAATCAACAAATTCAAATCCATAATTCTCTCTTTCGAGCTATTTGATATATCACAACTTTGTACAATTAGGATGGATCGATCTGTACATTCTAATCTAGCCTACCTCTCTTTACAAGTAATGCTTATAATTTCAGGTCTCTTTCTCTCACAGTTGCAGTTGCATGTTAGAATCCAAAAGAAAAAAATGATATGCCCAGCTCCTACTCATAATCTTATTTTACAGGTTTGAGTGTAAAGAAAACGAGAAAAATGGTCTTCTTCTTCCTCTCTGCGTGATTTATGTATTGCAGTTGCAAGTGGGTACTGTAAAGAAAACGAGAACAATGATATACCTATCCCACCACAAATCATCATCTTCGCCCGTCTTTGCCTCCACTTCCACCTTCGCCTTCGTCGATTTCTTCTTCTCCACCTTCGCCGATCTCTTCTCTTCTCCGCCACAGATCGATAGAGTTGTGTTGGTTGAGTTAATTCATCGCCTTGGTTTTTACTGATGAAGTTGAATCCCTAAATAAAATCCAGAAGTTGAAGTAAAATCATAAAATGGCTGTCGATTTAATCACTAAAGATGGAGCTAGGGAAGCTGCGATGTCGTCGATTTAATGGTGGCGGTGGAGGAAATCAGAGAATTAGGGTTAGGGTTTGTGATGGGGATATAGACGAAAGCTGTGAGAGAAGGATCTGATAGTGATAATGAAATTTGTCATGGTGTTTGACTCTGACCATGTGATTCCTCAGGTGTTCTTCAAAGATAACGAAACCTAACAAAAACAACTCAGTAGTCCGTGAATAAGATGTAGTTCAGGAGCTATGTCACTGTGACATCCCCAAAATCTCGGCCAGAAAAGACCGATTTTCATTTATGCTTTTAAAATATTTTCAGAGTAAATCCTTTTAATTTGAAAGAGTTGCGGAATTTGTTCCCAAAAACAAAACATGATAAAACAATGTTTACCAAAGCATTTCATAAAAGAAATGTATTTTTCATTATATAATCAAAACTCGGGGTGTCATGTTCCGATACAGACCAATAAGCATAAACGATAGCATTACAAGTCATTCAACAAATATACACATATACAGACTTGTAAACAAAACAACCGATGGTTCATTCATCTCATGCCCTCGTGCCACTTCCTGTAATACAAATAAAACTGAGTGGGTCAGGCTTGGGAGTCTGGTGAGCATATAGGGTTTTCAACCCATAATAAATAATCATATTTAATTTTCACCAACCAACAATAACCCAATTACTCATTCCCGTTATTCTCACTTTATGTCCCTAAAACAACTAACACAAGGGACCTAGTCTAAGAATATTTCATCGGGGCGACAACACATGCTTCGGGGGTACCTCAGCAATATAAGTCAAATAAGGCAACCATGAGGGGGATGGAGTACAGCGAATGAACACCCAAGTTCATTAACACCTACAGGTGGCGAACCTGCTAATGTTTCCACAAGACTGTCTAGAATAGCCAGTGGTCGTCATCTAAACTCCGCTAGATGACTAAATCAAACAACAACGAGGCCTCTCATCTGTTTATTACACACCAACTATCTACCCATGTTCTACCCAACATATTAGTAGATAAAATATACATTTTTATACATAGTTTTGAAAACCTGTATAGCATGCTTTAATCAACACATAATCCACATAACAGATGAGGCACACACACACATAACACATATCTCATAGAGAATAAATCATATCTATGAGATAGAAGAGAGTGAATACACATTCACACATATAAACAACAATATACTATACACATAGCACGTATTTTATAGAAAATACTTGATATTTATGTGTTAGAAGAAGGTAACTACACACTCACACTTATAAACAACAATATACTTAACACACTCGAACCAAACTTGTATTATTATCGTGTTTATGAAAGGTAGTATACACTCACTTGATCAGAAGATGATCGGACAGTACTATGACTTGCAAAAGTAGTAATCCTCAGCAGATCTGGAAGATCTTCACAAAAATCGAACTTCTCGCGGGTAGAGCTTCGGCTCGGGAACCGCACTTCTCGGGATCTTTGGGATCTCGGGACTTGCCTCGGGGCTTGAGAATGATACCGGGGCTTCGGGATATTTCTGGCATGCAAAACGATGCAAAACGGGAGAGAGAAGAGAAGAAATTGGCAAAAGACTCGGCTGCCTTCGGATCCTATTTATAGGAGGCTGGAGCCTCGGAGTACGCGGGACGTACTGCAGTACGCAGCGTGTACTGCTTCCGAAATCGTCACTGCATGCGTCATCCGAAATGTCGACACTCTTCGGAGTACGCGGGGCGTACGTCGGATCGGACCGGTGACTCGTCTTCGGATAATGCCGGATTAAAAGATTAAAAATAAATACAAAATATTAAATAAACTTCGGAAATTCATATCTTCTTCATACGAACTCCGTTTTCGACGTTCTTTATATCCACGCGAAGGTGAGACTACGCTCTACAACTTTTGTTTAGACTCCGTCGGCTAATTTTGACTTTATTTTTATTATTAATTTTTAATAGGCCGCGACAGAAAAACTTCGTTATAAATTCATAACTTCTTCGTTTGACGTCCGTTCTCGCCTAACTTTTTATCGCTTCGATACCAACAATGAGATCTTCAATTCTCATTTAGATTGCTTCGGCTAAAAACCCCTCGATCTCAAATCGAGTAAAACAGGCTGTTCACCGCTAAGCCGAAACTTCGATAAATGATAATTTTCTCATACGAAGTCAGATTTGGGCGTTCTAAATATATTCGGAAACCTCGTTTCAACTACTACAACATTATTTAAAGATATTAAGTTTATTTTACACTTAAATTTTGACGCTTATTTTTATTCTTAATTAATCAAACCACATAATTAAGCAATTAAGCACAAAACACATAATACTCAAATAATACACTCTTATTATTTCAAAACGGGTTACAATGGTTAACCTAGACTATTACATTGCTAAAAATGACAAGCCCGGAAACACAGGCGTTACAGTCACTGAGAGAGAGAGAGAGAGAGAGAGAGAGAGAGAGAGAGAACGGTGGGTGGGTAGGAGGAGGGATATATTTTTTTCTTTTTTCTTTATTTTTTAATTAAAATGGGACTAGAATAATTATAAAAAATAAAATAAAGAAAATAAAATGGAATAATCGTCTTTTCAAGTTTTTTTGGACCTAAATCACGGAAACGTTTTGATTTTGGACCTTCGATGCAAGTTGGAAACTTTTTGGACCCTATATAAAGATTTTTGAATACCACAGGGACAAATTTTACAGTTTTGTCTTTGATATATCAAAAACTAACAAGGGGGGGGGGGGGGGGGGAATTATTTAAATAACTAAATATTTTATGTATGTTTGTAGATTGTAATAATCGAAGAATAATTTATCAGTTAATTTTATTTGGTTACAAAAGACAAGAAATACCAAATTTAACGATATTTATGTGTAACATATTTTGAAGTATTCTATATGGCTAGAAGATAAAAAGCTTCAAAAAACAATAATATATTTTTTTCCCTTACAAATTTATTATTTTGTTTGAAATGAATGTAGGGTTTAATAAACAAGGGGTATTTTGGATTGTTTTTAAAATTAGTTTCTTAACTTATTGGATTTTCAAGAAGCTAACAAGTTAAAGAAAATGTTTGAGTTGTTTAAGAACGTTTTTCAAACAGCTTTTTGGATACGTAAAATAATGTAGTTTCAAAAAGCTACAAAATATTATTTGTTAGCTTTTTTATTCTATCACTTTTTATCTTTAAAAAACTAAGTTAAACATTTTTTAAAACCATCTTATTGACTTTTAACCTTTTTCATAACAAAAGCTAGCCAAAGTACTTTTTAATTTTTTTTCTTCAAAAAATTGTAAACCAATAAACATTTTTACCAAAAACACTTTTGATATTAAAAATCACTCTCAAACACACCCACAAAATATGTAACATAAACTTTAGACAAAATTACATAATGGTCGTTATGGTTTACTAAAGGTCAAAACTTTAATCCATGCTAAAAAATTTTTATACGAATGGTTCTCATGGTTTCTAAACTTGCTTAAATGGTTCCTATGGTTTCTAAGACCGAGGGTGTGGGTGGGAACCTTCCCTCATTTTTTGTGAGTCATAACATCATTTCTCTCACTTTGGTTTTTCCCTCACCTAAACCCAAAGAATGAGTGGAAAATTTCTTTCGCTATTTTGTTTTTTTATTTTTTTTTATTTTTTTAAATAAAGTTAATTCTTTTTTATGATTTATAATTTTTAAACTAATAATAAACATAAAATTTAAATAAAAATAAAAAGCATTTGATTAATTAAAATAAAAATTACAATAAACTTAATATTTAAATAAGTAGAAAATTAAACTTATAGTGTCAATTTTGTAATTTTCGAAAACTATTTTTGTGAAAAGAATTCAGAGTTAGGTATATTCTGACATAAGACCAAAACATAGGGGCCAAATATGTCATTTCCAGAAACTTCTCATATTCTTCCTTTTTCCTCGTTAAAACATGCAAACAAAAAAAAAACAAAAAAACAAATTCCAGCCACTCACAAGAGAGAGAGAGAGAGAGAGAGTGCGGCAACCCCTTCCCCCACCTCCTCCCCGCGCCTCCTATTCCGCACCGCCGGTGCGGTGTTCCTCCGAGCGAGAATGGATCTCGCACACTATTCCCGCTTCACTCCGTTCGGCCTAAAACTTGCATGATGATATATTAACTACATAAAAAAAACTTATTTACTCTTTTAAAATTTCTTTTATTTTTTTAAACTAAAGTTAATTATTAAAAATAAGAAAATAAATAAATCCCTACACATCCCACCCCTTATGACATCCTTTGTTTTCCCAAAACAAAAAAAATATTTTTCCTTTATGCTTTCAAAAACCATGTTATCTATATTTGCGGAAAATTTTAGCATATTAAAATATATTGAGTTTAAATGATTCTTTCAAAATAGTAAAACTCTAAGGATATCATAATCACTACAACGTAAAGACCTAACAATCATGAACACTATTACAAGTCTTATCTTTAATCAATCAACATCATATTCAAGTTCCAACAACCTTAATACTGCTACATGTGATGTATGTAAATTTAGTGGGTAGGGTTGGGAAACCTGGTAAGATTTTTCAATCCTACAATGTTATTATGATAAAATCCATAATCAATAAACCTACAAACCACTTGTTACCAAACATTATAGATATATAATCCAACAAAAATATCTATAAGACAATGTACCTATACATACCCCCCCCCCCCCCCCCCCCCCCGTCGATTCTCACGAATCTTAATCAACGACCACCTATAAAAAGCACCTTACCTGACGAATCTTTTAAAGCAACTATTTGACTAGACACCTAGGGGGTTCCTCAGCCGATGTAAGTCATAAAAGGCAACCCTAAGGAGGATGACCCTACTAGTGTTCCATTAGACTACCTAGAATGGTCAGTGGTTGTCATCTTACTCTGCCAGATGACTTGTACGGAACCCGCACTCGAGCTCACGATAGTGGCATGGAAACAGAACTCTCCTCTTCGTTCCAATCTCACACACGCCCCATTATTGAGATTACCTAATATCCAACTTATCAAATAATTCTAGTACGTAACTCGTACCCCGACATGTGATAGTGCCATAGAATAGAGCTCTACTCTCCGTTCAAATATCACATGCATCCGTTGTATGATTACTACCCATTTATTCAACTTACTTTGATCTCAACGTCCCTTGTAATTCTTAGTTTATAGCTAGACCATACTATAATATAAATAGTCAATTCTCAATACAATATCATTTAACACAGGTTATAAGAAAGCAATTATTCAACTTACCTCAATTAATCATCCTTTATATGTCTTATTTTATCACTAGAAAAGAATATGACGCATGTAATTTCCCGTTTTATGAAATACTTTCCATCCTACATGTATTTATATTATGCACATAATTTAATCAGTAAGTATTCGCTAAACCTTAAATCTTTTTAAGTAATAATACTTGTAATAAAATTGTCATGTGGTATAACTAAAAATACTTTTAGCACTTATATAATGATATAATCACATCTGGCTCGCATAGAGTGTTATCTAGTATTATCAAATATACAATTAACATGTATTCCATATACTATACATATGATTCACATATAAAGTACAATATCAACATAGAATACAAACACAAACTTTCAACATGTATTTAATCCGTTAAGTATTCAATATTTATATTCAATCATGTTCATGAAAATAACAGTAGACTCACCTGATTAAGGTGGAAGACTCAGAGGAAAGTTATCTCATCAACTAATAGACTCAGAGGAAAGTTATCTCATCAACTAATATTTTAACCTTTCCCTTTTAAACGACCTAAGTACAAATATTACAATGCTTTAGTATTCATTCATATTTATAAGGTTACATTAATCATTTTCCAGATTCTTCAATTATCCCAAAGAATACCGATTTCTATCAAATAAAGAATGACCAAGTAAGATAACTCTAGAGGTAAGATCTGTTTGGTATATAAAGTATATTATAGTGAAAATTCACTTTAAACACCTCACAAATCTATCCTAGACATCACTCCTATAAGTAGATAGATCAGTATAATGACTGGAATTATTGATAAATCTTATTTATCGGTTCATAATAACGACCATGAATATAAATATAACTTACACTTAAAAGCATAGTAAGTGGAACTCACCTTATTGTTATCTAGAGAAAACTCGAAAACTTCGCGGGTGGCACATCGACCTTGAATACTTCTTTATGTCGGTATTTTTGATGTCATAGCGTCTCGATAAAATGCCCAAAAAGTCAGAAAAGTCAGCCTTTCTAGAGAAAGATGTCACACCCCCAAACCAAGGATGGCGGAAACGTTCGGGGTGGAGGACTTCATGTATAGTATCACAACAACGAGTAAAATAGTGTTCAAAGTAAATACAACCATCATAAATATAATTGAAAAAGTTACACCAAAGTATATGTTTATATGTTTCAAATCAATTACATTATGATAACAAAATGATCTGTTTGATGATTTAACGTCTCATCCTCAAAATGCTGTTGGTTTTCCTGTTTCACTGATTTCCTGAGAATACAGGTAGTTTTGAAAAAATGTCAACAATTAAGTTGGTGAGTTCAAAAGAGTTTTGTTTGAGAATGAAACCATTTTCTTTGTAAAAACGACAAGTATGTTTCCAGAAAATCCAATATTTTCTTTATCAAGTGCGAAATGAATGCTTCTATGTTATGCGATAATGAACTCTAGAAGGACCCATAGGTTCCTTCTATGATCACTCAACGTATATAAGTTATATATAAATTGAGTTAAATGAACCGTTGAAGTCTAACAATTCTAGACGAGATGTAATATTAATAGAATATGTTCCAAACAAAATCCAATATTTTCCTTATAAAAGTTATGTAGTCCTAAATCCCATGATAGAAAATGAACGAGTATTTTTACATACTTAAAGATATAAAAGTGATTTTAAATCGGCATAAAACCCTTTTTGATATGAAAGCGTACAAGTATTTTTCCATAGTTAAAGTAATTCCTGTGAGTTAAATTGACATAGCTCGCTAATTTAAAAGTAGAACTCGTAAATCTTATGATTTGTTAATACCACATGTGAGCTATTATAACCATACTTGACATGGACGGCCTCGTAATACGACGTTCTTCAGGCGTCGCCATTAAATGACACTAGTCACCCCAGACCAGCCGGTCTAGCTGTTGCAAGCAGCTCAGGTGTGAGTTTGTCAAACCCAATATAAATCTATACACAACTATCACGTTCTCCCTACAAGAGACTCTGGTTACAATTTACAGGACTTTTTGACTTTGTTACTTTGGAAGTAACCCGAAGCAAATGACTCACAAATTTATTCATTAACAGATTTACGTGAACTAAACTGAAAACCTTTGATAAATAAGTTTGAAAAGTAAATAATACATAAACTATACCTATTATAGTTTATCCAAAACGTTTGTAATGTAAAAGAACTCTTTTATGAAAATACATTAGTGCTATGAATCCATAAACTATGCTTATTATAGCTTAATATATGTGTTCTAAATGAATGAAGAATCTTATCACGAATGACTAAATTTCAGTTTATAATGATAAAGTAACAAGGAAACACATTCAATATTTAGAACTTATTGTTATACACTTTGTTCAACATAATACAAAGTGTTATGAAAGTTATAAGTTGTTAACTAGTTTTTAACCTTTCTGCGCTGTTTTAGAAAAATCATATGAAGTCGAAAACTGAATCCGTAAATTCTGAGAGTTCCTAAAATGTGTCTAGTTTATTCATAATTTTATCATGATTTTTGGAAGTCATTAACTTGTGTTAAAATGTCCATATTCACAAACTGGTCCAGATTTGTTGTTGAAATGATAGACTGTTTTGTAAAAATCACCATAAATCGTAGAAAATTCGTATGGAGATGTGCAAGTAGTCATTTTAAAGGTATAAACCTGAAATATTTGCATCTAATACAGTTTTGAAAAAAAAATGTTTAAGTTGACCAAAACAGTCCGTGAATGGAGTTGAACGTTTCTGATGAAGGTTGTTAAATGAATTTAGTTGTGTTCTTGGTGTTTTAACTTGTATCCCCCCTTAAAACTTAAGAAGAACATGAAAGATAGGGATATGAACTCACTTTATATGATTTCAGTGGGTGATTATTGAACTCACTTTATATGATTTCAGTGGGTGATTGTTGAAGAAGTGAAGTGTTCAACTTAAGAACACTTGAAGGATCACTTGAAGATTTGAGAATCTAACACAATAATGATGAAGTTTGTGTAAGGAATCAATGATTTGAGTAAAAGGAAATGTAGTAACCATAAGGAGGGTGATGATACTTACCAAATGAAGATGGAAAGCTTGAAAAATGACTTGGAAATCTTGAAATTGTATGAGAGAATTTGAGAAAAAAGATGTGTTTGATCTTTGGTGGAAATGAAAGAAATGAGTGAGAGTGCGGAGAGATGTAAGTCCCTAATTTGCCTGTGTATCAATCAAATCCGTTTGATGGTGCGGAATCCCAATAAAACGGATGATTTCAGATCAAATAGAAGAGAAAGAGAAGAAGAATATGATGAATCTATGTATGAATTGATTAGAATGAAGATCCGGATACAAAAGATTCACACACACAAAACTTTTCTCTAGTTTCTCTCTAGGCCGTACACTCCTTACTGTTCATCAATCTCTACTCCTCACCCCTAACACCTATATATACAATGGAATATGGGATAACTGAACATGGGCCGTAAATGGGTTTACGGCCGTAAACCTGTTTACGGTCGTAAACACAGCCTTAAACACCAAGTTGTTTATGGTCCAAGACACAAAAATACATTTTTCTAGAAAAGTAAAATATAAACCATATTTTTGACCCAACAATCTCCCCCTTGGTTTATAACTTTCTTTTCTAAATGACCCAACAAGCTCCCCTAAAAAGTAGCTGGCTTTTCTTGTTAATCTTCAGTTGGAGATTGGCTTCAACGTTTATCTTCGATGACTTCACAACTTCAGGATGAACTTGATGAATCTTCAGTAAATGACTTCATCTTGAGCAGTTGGGCATTTCTTCAGAATTTGACATTTAACGCACATTGGGTGAGGAGGCTTCTTGTAGAGATTCTTGAAAATTGGTTCTTTCAGCTTGAGAATCTTCAGAGAGAACTTTAGAGAGAACAAATCTTCTAGATCACTTCAGCAGGTTCATAGATAGCAGCAGACTGATTGAGGAGACTTCAATGCAATCTGTCACATAATCTTCAATTTTAGCTTCACCTATCTTCTGGGGTTGAAAGATTGAATTTGAAAGAATAGTATTCATTTCTTGCTCCTTCGAATGAGAATTCTTCGATGCTCACGGATGAAGCCTTGGCTCAAAAATCTTTGACACAAACTCCATGAGTCTCATCTACACCTGAATTCACTTTTCAAGACAAAACAAAACTAAAGTAAAACTTAGCACACAAATTAAAACAGAAACAAAAATATTTTTGGATTTTTGAATTTTTGTTTGATTTTTAAATTTTTTTTTATTAATTTTTTATTTTGTTTTTTTAATTCTCCCCCTTATATTTAAATTAGAAGAACACTATGAACAAACTTAACAAAAAACAAAAATAATAGCTAACTTTAAGAGTGATTTGGGATCAAAGTTCTTAGACAACCTTTATCCGTTTATCAGTACCTCTCCCTTCATGAATAGATCTGTTCAATCGCCGGTATTGTGATCCACTTAAACACGAGAGACTGTGACAAAATTAGGACATACTATAAGTGACAAGACAATGTGATCCTAAGTTCCTAGATAATATTCCTTAAGGACCATTTAGTTGACGGCGAGCAAATATATTGTTGTCCACCTAAATTGAGCAGCGAGATCTACAGACAAACTGTATGTGTTCAATTTTAATTGTACTAGAACGTGTTTCCCGCTTCTTGATATGCTCCAACTATCAACGACTTCCAGAATACTCCTTACATCGGGTGAGCAGACAATTATTAAGAGAGAAGATAGATTTAGAATGCATATGTTGTACATCCAGGTCGGATCTCTTCCAATCATGCAATGGATGAAACATATGACTAACTGAAGTTTTTAGAGGGATTGAGAAGAGAATGGTGCATAGAAGAAAGGGGTTTTATAGTGACTCGATGAAGTGGGAAACGTTTTTGACCTAAGTGAAATTGGGAAAAAACGTTTGGGTTTATCTTTTAAATTAGCATCTTTAATCTCAACCACATATTGACAAAAGAGGGATAGAGGTTGAATTTGGGATTAACTAGAAAAGGACTCTTCATTTAATGAAATGTTAGAATTGTATCACATCTTTGAGAACGTGTGGAGGGGGAGAGATTAATCCGTTGGATAAAGGAGAATATGTAATGGATGTGATGGTTTGGGGTAATAGGAAAAGACATAATAAAGGATTTGATATGGAAAATCTTTATTTTGTCATCATACTTAAAGTAGGTTTGACATAAGGTTTTGGAAGAAAAGAATGCGACAGTTTCTCAAAGGAATGTTTTTATTTAATGTTTTATTTAATGAAGGATCATTAAATAGCACACTATGTTTTTTTTTTCAAAAAAAGGTGAACCGTCTAAAAATCAATTAATGTGACTGCGGATGAACACATCATTGCGGATGGCTTCTTTGGTATTGCGGATGACAACTGTGGGAGAAACTGAGAAGAGCACTTGTAAAAAAGTTAGTAATAACAAGTAAGAAAGACCCGTGAAAGATAGATATAATATATGGTTGCGATACATTGACTGCGGTACACAGGATGTTCCAAAACCATCTATTATCAATAACTTTCAGTTAGGACCGCAATGGAGACCAGGAAGGTCTGCGGTACCTGTCAATTCAAGAAGAATTTAGGGTCCGGATTCATCATTCCCAACATTTGTAAGAACGCATTGAGTTTGGTGGAGTCAAGTGCTTTTGTAAATACATCAAAAATCTCTTCATGAGTAGGGACAAAGATGAGTTCAATATTACCTTTTAGAATGTGGTCTTTGATGAAGTGATACCGTAGTTCAATATGTTTTGTCTTGGAGTGCTGAATAGGATTATGAAAGATCGCTATGGCACTTTCAGAATCACAATAGATTGGTATCCGCAGCATTATGTATCCGTAGTCTAATAGTTGTGTGTTCATCCATAGGACTTGGGAACAACAGCTGGCTGCGGCCACATATTCAGCTTCTGTGGTAGATAATGAAACACAACTTTGTTTTCTTGAGGACCAGCTAACGAGTCTACCTCCTAAAAATCGACATCCACCAGATGTACTTTTTTGATCAAGTTTGCATCCGGCATGATCCGCATCGGTAAATGCTTATAGACTGAAATCATTGCATGCGGGGTACCATAGACCAAGAGATTTGTTTCCTTTTAGGTACCGGAGAATTTGTTTGGTTGCGGTCATATGTGACACTTTTGGGTCAGCTTAATATCTTGCACATACACCAGTTGCAAAGACAATGTCCGGTCGGCTTGCGGTGAGATACATTAGAGAGCCAATGATACCTCTATAAGTCTTGTGATCCACAGATTCGCCTGAGGGATCAGCAGAGATCTTATATCCGAAGGCCATAGGGACCTTAGCCGAGGAGCAGTTGTCCATAGAGTATTTCTTCAACAGTTCAGTGATGTATTTCTCCTGATGAATGAATATCCTGTTGGATTAATGTCTAAGCCCATAACTATAATTGGTAAGACTTGACCCGACCCGGCATGGTCCATTTGGGTTGCATGGCATCATGCACTTGGATAGACTATAATGAGAGAATAAAGACACTTATGGTTATTAATATATTATAAGTTCTAGTATATTAATAATAAGAATAATAAGATTATTTAATTAGTATTGATCAAGAATTAATCTAGGATTAATTAAGTGATCAAAAGAAGACTAATTAAATATATGGGTTGATTGTGTAAATCATCCATACTTGTATAGTGGGCTAATGCTCCATGGATAATCAAGTTGGGCTAAAACCCATAGGATGGTCCATGGATGCTCCATGGTGTATTTGAACCCGTGGATCCAAGGAAATGGAAAGTCATGACAATTAGGGTTTACCCTAATTGTAACACTATATAAAGATCTTATTCTTGACAAAATCGATCACTAGAGTGAGAGTAAAAAGAAAGGGCTAGCCGATTTTCATGAGTGGAGAATTCTCTCAAGTTATTCCAAGTGTATTTGGTGTTGTGTGAACCATTTGAGGTGTCACACTTGGGGCACTTGGCACTCAAGCTTCATGAAGACTTTCTACATCTAAGAGGTATGTATTCTATCTTGTTATATTGATAGTTTTGTATGCTAGATTAGGATAATACCTTGGATGTTCATATTTGCATGTATAATTGAGAAAACATAGATCCAAGGTATTTAGGGTTGCATGTACACTTAGGAGTGTTAGAATGCTCAAAACCCAACAGTGGTATCAGAGCATAGGCTTGTTTTCAATTATACTTGATGCAAATTGCTAAAAAATGCTGAAAAACTCGATTTTCTGGCTTTCTGGGCACTGGACTCGCCGAGTCCATGAGTAAAATCATCCTACTCGCCGAGTAGGTTCATGCACTCGACGAGTAGGAGCCCCAGACAGCATATATTCGACTTTTTTGGCTAGAAATGGACTAGGAACATTACCCTAAGTTGTTTTTGAACTTATAAACTTGTTTTTGATGTGATAATGTTCATGCTAATCCAATTTCAAAGATAATTGTCAATAGATTCATGTTTTGAATTAGTTTAGTGATTAGGCTAATTACATGAAAAAAGTTTGATCTGAATTATCTTGTTCTTATGAGTTGCTTAGATTAATAGAAAAGTTAATTGATTATGTGATTTCAATCCAAATTAATCTAAGAGTTGATTCTAAAATGTGTTTTTGTTACTTTTCCTCAAGTTATATGAAAAGTCACATTTAAGTTTCATAAAAATCATAAAAGTTGGCAATGGTTACAAAGATGAAGAGTCTTGTCCTTAAGTTATGGAGGTTCAAGAGTCACTTCATTAAGTAATAAAATATGTAACCTTAATTAATTCCATTTGTTATAAAATAAAGAAAAGTTAATTCTTTTTTTAGTTTAAAGTCTTCCATAACTTGTCCTCAAGTTATGGAACTTGAAGAGTTTTTGGATTAAAACTACTTTAAACACATAAGTTATGGAATTAATTAGTTTTGAATAGTTTCAAAACTTGCCCTCAAGTTTTGGAATTTGAAAAGTTTTCACTTATGAATACTTTAATTCCAAGTTAGCCCTTATAATTTTAAAGAGTTAAAATTCAACACTTATACTTTATAATATTATAAGTTAATAATATATATGTATAAGAGTAAAGTCAGTCTTACCGCTAGTACGCCTCATTCACGAAGCCGGTCTATAAGGTGGGTATAAGGTTGTTGCCTATAAAATGGCAACTTAATGGGTGTCCACTCTCACCCACCGCTTGCTTGACTGGTGGAGGGTCGTTAGCCGAACGGGTTTGACAGGACTAGAATTATCCCTTCATTAAAAGTATTAATGATAAATACTAAGTAACTAAACTCTTAATAATACCCAATCTTAGTTACTTAGGAAAATGTGAATAAGGTGCTAATCCATGAAATTACACTTTGCATTTTGTTTAAGTCGGTTAGTGGAGCGTGTGTGGTTAACCGGCACACTAACTCGTATTTAACAAGGTAGGCAAAGGGTAACTTAATGTTTATCATAGTATCGATGGAGCGTGTGTGGTTAACCGGCACATCGATTGAGGGGTAAACACTTAAGGGTACCAAGTAATTTGCATGGTTACTTCACACTTTGTTTTGTGATCCTCGACATCCCAGTGACAAAACCTGAAGGGCACACTCGAGATTGAAACATGCCATTGAACAGTTCAATGAATCTCAAAGATCTAGGAGTTTCAAAACCAATTAAAAAAACCTAATTATTATTTCGTTTTTCATGGTGGAAATTGGTGAATCGTCATTCACCTACCTTCAAATATTTTATAGCTTGGATTACGGCATCCCTCTTCTAAGTTATAAAATAGTTTGTTGGGTCCTAGCCTTAATATTTCATATTGGGTGCCATATTAAGGACTTAAGATCAACTATCTTGAATATCTCCTAAAAGATGTCTGGTTTAGACATTTATGATCTTCCCAAATCTCTTGAAACAAGCTTTGCTAATGAAGATGATGTCCCATGGATATCATTCTTCTTCACCTCTTCAAATTATTCTCCCCAACCCACAAGTTCTTGAAAAGTTTAAGGTCACTCAGGCCCTATTGGCAAGGCAAGGTCTAGGTGTGGTCACATCTTGGAGATGTAGTCACATATTGACAAGTCGGGAGAGTTGGGTGTCAAAGTCTTGAGAAAGTTGGTGGTTCAATCACTTTCTAAGTCACATAGTGAGTTCCTTTGGGACACCTATGAAACAGACTATGACAAGACCCTTAATGATGTTATCTATTTGTTAAGATCAACTTCCTTAAAACTTGATGGACATTGACAATAGCGACACAGGAAATCCAGAAAAAACATTCTCTTCCCAATGGAAAGGGATCAGCCATGGTCAACTCGGTTGACCAAATGGTAAAGAGAAAAAGCTAAGTCTGTGATAGTCCCGTGTACCATTATCAAAGGGTCCATATGTTTATATTGCCAAAGAAAGGGGCATTGGTTGCGAAGCTGCCAAATTTACCTAAGGATGTTAAAGTCAATAAGTTTGACTCTACTTTAGGTAAAGTCCACTATCTAACTCTGCTAAGTTTCTATTCTGAGATTCTTATTACATGATGTGACTGGGTCATATGTTGATGTTTTAAGATTCAAAGAAAAGTGAAGAAACTTAAAGAAAGAATATGTTGAATCTGATCGCATAGATGGATTTCTATCGCATAGTTTGAAGATCGGATTCTTGAGCTACTTCTTAGGAGTTATGAGATATTGCTTAGGAATAGATAACAACAAGTTTTCATATGGATTGTAAGGATATGTTTTTCCGCAAAGTTTTAAAATAAAAGAAAAATTTTGATTTTATTTATTTTTAAAATATCCTTACAATGGCATTTGAGGAAAAATTGTTGCTTATAAGATTCCATCAATAGCAAAAGTGGAATTATGAAATTGATTCTTTCATTTGTGGTAATGTCTAAATTTACCAAATAAGGAAAGATTCTCATCACCCAAGTTTCAATTGGACCGGAACTTGGAATCATGCAAGTTGTATATCATGATGAATGAGAACTTTTATGTATTGGAAAAATTAAGACTAATTACTCGGTCACATGGATGTGTGAGTCAAGTAAAGGACTAAGAGATCGAGTACACATTTTTGTGCACTGATTAAGTCCATCACAAAATTCGTCATAGTTTACTAAAGCTCAGTAAACATGATTATACTTACAAGCTTAAGTGTAACTCTGAGACATTGGAAAAGGTTCCAATGTATGGCAGAGCGAATAAGAAGAATCAAATTAGGCAGAAGGATAAAAGTTTCTCAAATCTGAAAAGATGGGAGAGTACTTTAGTATCAGTTTTGTGATCATCTTAATGATTAAGAAACCATAGCACAATTAGTTCTCTAAGGAAATCTTAGTGCATTCTTATGACTAAGAAGAGGGATCTTGAATTGTTGAAATGGTTAAATCAAGAAGATGAGTCATACTTCGTTCCAATACAAGTCTTAGAGTCATACTCCAAGATTGTAACTTGAGTGACATGTCTTAAAGAAGGTTTAAAACACTTGTCAAATGTAAGAGTAAAAGTTTTCTACTCTTGTACATTTGAAATTGGTAAGTTGTGATGTTTTGGATAAAACAAAGACCAACTTAGGCCAATTGTGTGAAGTGTTTGTCTTGATTAGAATCCACACTATCTCTTGAATATCTGACAAGAAAGTCTTATATGTCAAGAGGACAGTGGGAGTGTTAAAGGTCTTGAAAGTCTCAAGAACTAATCAAGAATAAAACCTGAAGTTCTTCACTAGCACACGACTTGAGGTTTATAACCTATCGTGTTGACATATTCTGTGCCCATTCCAGTTAAAGTTGGCTTTGCATATGAGTTCTTAGAGTTCTCAATTTGTTGCACATCAACTTGGAAGCAATGGCAGGCCCTTGAGCTGCCAGGTGGCAAGAAATTAAGATTGAGTTCAGTCCATATGAGTTTGGACTTGTCATTATCCTTGTCTTGTGACTATGGTTTTGACAATTCACATGGATAAGAACACATACACCATTAAATCTAAGAGTCATAAGGTTTCTCTCCGATTCATGAAAATGATGGTGAGGAAACACTTTCACTAAGTAGATTTTAGCTAGATAGCAATTGTGATATTTGCATTCTCAAAGTCGTTAGTGGAGCGTGTGTGGTTTACCGGCACACTAACATGGACTTGTGAGAAGTGGCAAAAAGGTCTAACCATTATGATTATGGCATCCCTCTTCATAATTGTTTAGACACACAAGTGTGCTATCTAAGGGAAGGTGTATGATTTTGATAAAGTCTTATCAAAACAATCTAGTATCAGAAATCTGAACTTTGGTAAGAAAGTCAGCTGATTTCTGAGTACATGTCAAAGCTAGTGGGAGCATAAGTGTTATGCTAATAATCATCATGTTAGTGCGAGCATGATAACTATGATAAAGGTTGCAAGTTAGCAATGTTAATTATAGAAAACAAAAGGTTTCAATTGGGAAAAAGTTGTTTTGCTATAATTAAGGGAGAGGAAATTATACTTCATCTCAAATCTATAAGCTTAGATCGTGAGGTTTTAATCATTTAGTCAAGGATATATATATGAATTTCATGTTGGAATGGCTCAACATAAGGAAATTCTGTATATGGGTCCATTATTTGTGTTCTAAATGATCGATTATGATTACGGCATCCCTTTTCATAATCTGAATTATGAGAACTTGGCAAATTGAAATGGAAATGTTATAGCAAAAGACTGGTTTAGTCTTTATGCGTGACATCATGAATCGTGTCCCATATGCTTCAGATATAGGATCGATTACATGTGCTATATTCATCCTTTCTAAAATTTTCCAAATGCCTGGGGCATTAAGAAGGGAAAAGGTTTAGAACTGGATATGACTAAAAGGATTAAACAATTGTCAAGGACAATCTAAGGTTTACCAAAGATTGGGTGCTCAAGGACAGTTGGAAGTATAGTGATAATTTTGAAGGACCATATCGACATTATCTGTAAGGAGGCAACTCTTGTTCAGAAGTGATAGTCAAAATGGAATATGGAAATGTTTCAAAGTTAGAATTTTCAATCTGTTTAAGATTAGGAAACTTAATGCAAGAAGGATGTTCCCAAGGAGCTGATCTCCTTTGGAATGATCTGTAATGGTTGTTGTCAAGTCCTTCTGATTTTGTGCATAATCATTACAAGAGGTTCAATGCATATAAGTTTAGAATCTAACAGATTTCAGTAAATGGCATGAATTTGGAATTCTTGTACTTGCAGTAAGGATTTGGGAGTGTGAAAAGAGAATCATTGGAATTATGTTCAATTGATTTATTTCACAAAGTAAAGATCATAGACAAACATAACATGCATACTTGGTGTGTGGCATGACTAGTGTTTAGAAAACATAGTGTACATGCTTGGAGCATGGGACTACTATTGTTTTAAATTCAAGAATAAAGTTGATAGCTGAAACAGTATACATGAATAATGTGTAATCATATGGTGATAAATAAAAGGTGTTTTATTTATGTTCATAGGTTTTGATACCATATTGGATTCAATTATTATTGTGTTTCATTTTGCATGTTTTGACTTCCAGAATAAACTAGGTTATTCTTCCGGAATGACTAAGTTATTCAAACCATCCACAGTCGGTCATATGTTGGAAGTAGATATGAATTAAGACTGTCATGGGTTGGCTTGTAGAGGTCTAAGGTGTTGGACAAAGGGCTACAACACTCATGAGTGCTCATAAGTTCTGAGTATTGGATTCAACCCGCACTCATTGGAATCACTTCATGGATTTTATCACGAGTGATCATGAGACGATAATATCTTATATTCTTCAAACCTAGAGATATGAGTTGTTACTATGAGTTGGTTGTACATTGATTGCACGAAAACGCATTAGGTAACTCGGTGCTATAAAACGTGTCTTTGTGTATGATTCAACAAGTAGTAGAACAAGCCATATGAGTCGAAGTTTATCCATTCCTTTTACCTTCGGGATAAAAGCGATATCTGTGGGCCCCTTGATGATTTGATGATGGCAAATGGAAGTGCTCGGCCAGGCCAGGACTGATTTGATTTGTTCAATTAGTCAGTCGTCATAAATCGGAAATCGGAAAACAACAAATGGACAGAGAGAATGATTATAATCCATGTCTCAGTCCATATGATATCTAGAATGGAGGAATATATGATCCCTTATCTAATGGACAAGTCATTGACAAAGGTCAGAGTTCATCGACAAGGTCAGAGTTCGACAGAAGCTTTTGAGAGCTATGATTGCCAGTTGGTTCCTGAAGTCATACGCAATAATAGTTTTAGACTTATCCAAGTGGGAGACTGTTGGATTAATGTCTAAGTCCATAACTATAATTGGTAAGACTTGACCCGACCCGGCATGGTCCATTTGGGTTGCATGGCATCATGGACTTGGATAGACTATAATGAGAGAATAAAGACACTTATGGTTATTAATATATTATAAGTTCTAGTATATTAATAATAAGAATAATAAGATTATTTAATTAGTATTGATCAAGAATTAATCTAAGATTAATTAAGTGATCAAAAGAAGACTAATTAAATATATGGGTTGATTGTGTAAATCATCCATACTTGTATAGTGGGATAATGCTGCATGGATAATCAAGTTGGGCTAAAACCCATAGGATGGTCCATGGATGCTCCATGGTGTATTTGAACCCATGGATCCAAGGAAATGGAAAGTCATGACAATTAGGGTTTACCCTAATTGTAACACTATATAAAGATCTTATTCTTGACAAAATCGGTCACTAGAGTGAGAGTAAAAAGAAAGGGCTAGCCGATTTTCATGAGTGGAGAATTCTCTCAAGTTATTCCAAGTGTATTTGGTATTATGTGAACCATTTGAGGTGTCACACTTGGGGCACTTGGCACTCAAGCTTCATGAAGACTTTCTACATCTAAGATGTATGTATTCTATCTTGTTATATTGATAGTTTTGTATGCTAGATTAGGATAATACCTTGGATGTTCATATTTGCATGTATAATAGAAAAAACATAGATCCAAGGTATTTAGGGTTGCATGTACACTTAGGAGTGTTAGAATGCTCAAAACCCAACATATCCCTTGCTGAATTTGTTTGACTTGAAGACCTAGAAAGAAATTAATATCTCTATTCATGCTCATTTTAAATTTGTTTGTCATGAGCTTAGCAAATTCATCCACCATTCCTTGATCAGTTGATCCGAAGATGATATCATCCACGTATGTTTGTACAAGCATAAGGTGATTACCGTTTACTTTTCTAAATAGTGTGGGATCAATCACTCCTCTTTTGTAGCCTGAAGAGAGTAGGAATTCATAAAGAGTCACATACCAAGCTTTAGGGGCTTGCTTCAGACCGTAGACTACTTTTTGAAGCTTGTAGCAGTGATCAGGAAACTCGATACTTTCAAAGTCGGGAGGTTGTTGAAGATAAACCTCTTCTTTCAATTCCCCATTGAGAAAAGCACTCTTAACATCCATTTGATGTACCTTGATATTTTTATGGGAAGCATATGCTAAGAAGATTCAGATGGCTTCCATTCTAGCCACCAGAGCATATGTTTCATCGTAGTCAACACCTTCCAGTTGACTGTAGCCCTTAGCAACTAGTATTGCCTTATTTCTAATAACCGCACCAGATTCATCTAACTTGTTCTTGAACACCCATCTTGTACCAACAATAGTATGGCCTTGTGGAATGGGAACAAGTTGCCACACTTTGTTTCTTTTGAATTCTTCCAGTTCTTCTTGCATTGCAGAAATCCAATCTGGTTGCAATAATGCTTCTTTGATAGATCGAGATTTGTCTGCTGACATAAATACTGCATAGTGACAATGATCAAATAAATCCTTGGCAGATCGATTTTGGATATCTGCGGATGGGTTGCCGATAATTTGACCTGATGGGTGATCCTTCGTCCATACATGTAGACGAGGCATCAGATGATCAACAGCTGCCATAGAAGGGATGTTTTCAATATCAGAGGTTTCTTCGGATGGGGATGGTAGTTCCCCCTGGATTTGAGAACAGCCTGCGGAATCATATTGGCTTTTTGGAGCGAGAATGACATTAGCTTGAGAACTTTGAAGAGGTTCCCCCTGGATTGCTGATGGAAGTTCCTATGGAACCTGAGAAGGTTCCCCCTGGACTGCTGATGGGAGGGTGATGATCCTTGAGTCGGTTCGAGTGTCTATATTCTCTGTGATTTCATCATCCGAATCCAAAGATATGTTTGATGGTAATGATTTTCTAAGAATGGAAACTTGAGCATCATCAAGTACTGGAACCTCGATGATTGTTGTTTCATTCGGAGTAGAGCTTTCCCTCTAATTCTGAGGGGTGAAAGTATTGAGAGATGCTACTTTGGATAGAGATAGACCAGAAACATCAGCGTGTTGTTGTTGAGAAGCTAGTGACACAAGAACTTCAAATAGTTTTTCCGTTTCAACAGGGTCGAAAAGATCATCACAATTTACTTCAACCAGGTTTAGAGGACCTGAAGAAGCACGAATGTCACTTTCCATGATGGCAGTGGTTTCAGTAGATGGAGGGGTGTTGCAGATGTAAGAGTCGTCGAACTTCACATCGAAACTTTGAATGATTAGCCTCGTACTTCTGATGAGAACCCGATAAGCAACCTTATTCGTGGAGTAGCCAAGAAAGATGCCTTCATCAGACTTTGGTGCAAATTTGTTGAGCTGATCTCTATTGTTGATCACAAAACATCTACACCCAAAGATGTGAAAGAAACGAACATTTGGTTTATGGTTGTTGAGGCCCTCATATGGTGTCTTGTTGAGCCGTTTGCACACAATGCTTTGGTTCTGAACGAAGCATGTTGTTGCTACAGCTTCAGACCAGAAGTAAAGAGGAAGATGTGCGAAGTTGAGCATGGATCTGGCTGCTTCGACAAGAGTACAGTTTCTTCGCTCCACTACACCATTTTGTTGAGGTGTATAAGGAGTTGAAAAGTTATGAGAGATACCTTTTGACACCAAGAAGTTGTTGAGAGGATGATTAGTGAATTCAGTGCCATTATCACTGCGGATGCATCTAATAGGCAGCTTGATCTAGAGTTCTATTTCTTTGATGAAGTTTATGAGAATCTGTGGTGTTTCGGATTTGAGTCTGAGGAAGAATACCCAAGTGAAGCGAGTGAAGTCATCAACTATAACCAGTATGTACTTTTTATGATGGAGACTGGCTATGGTTGATGGACCGTAGAGATTAATGTGGAGTAGCTCAAGTGGTTTAGATATAGAATAGTCAATCACCATAGGGTGACTTGGTTTAGACTGCTTACCACATTCACAAGCAGGACATAGAGTGTCATTGCTGAACTTGAGAATGGGTAGTCCTCTGACCAGTTCTCCAGTGACCAAGGTGTTGATGTATCTGAAGTTAATATGAGCGAGCTTGCAGTGCCATAACCAGCTAACCTCGGATACAGCTTTGAAGAGAAAGTACAGCTGCGGTTTACCAATGATGAGAGAGACATCGAGAGGATACATGGTACCTTCGGATCATGACTTGATCATGTAGGTGCTTCTATCACTCGTCATGACATAACAGAATTGATCATCAAACTCAACTCGATGGCCTGCCTTACATAGTTGGCCAACACTGATGAAATTGTGTTTAAGGCTTTCTACATAAGCAACCTTTTGAATTGAGAAGTTCCCCGTAGTGAGTACACCATAACCTCAGATGATTCCATTCGCATTGTTGCCAAATGTAACATTTCCACCATTGCATATAGGCCTAAAATCCCGAAGGTATTCTAACCTTCTGGTCATGTGCAAGGAGAAAGAACTGTCGATCAACCATTCTTCTTCTTGATCCTCCTTGCACAAAGCCTACAGAAGTTAAGAGGTTAATTTGGGCACCTAAGCGATTTTGGAGCCCGGAGTAACATGCGATGTTTTAATCGATGCATGATGTGAGGTAGTAGGGACATGTTTCAAGTCAACTTTCAAGTCTAGTCCAGGGTGTTTGAGATTTTTTGGAGTTTTGTGAAATTGAGGATAGTTACGAGTTTTTTTGAGAAAGATGAGATTTGTCATGAGAGAAAATCTTTTGACACCGACATTGACACGTGAACTTTTTATCATTTACCCTGACATTTGGCTTGGTCTGCGGTTTTGAGAAAAACGTATGCTTTTGTCTAGTTTGAGGATTGTAAGATTTGACTTTTTTTTGTGTATTTTGAAAAGGTGTTCATTGCAGGTGTAAGTCCCTAATCTGCCTGTGTATCAATCAGATCCGTTTGAAGGTGCGGAATCCCAATCAAATGGATGATGTCAGATCAAATAGAAGAGAAGAAGAAGAAGAATATGAATCTCTGTATGAATTGATTAGAATTAAAGTTCCAGATACAAAAGATTCACACACACAAAATGCTCTCTGGCCATAAACTCTCTTCTCTCGTTCATCAATCTCTACTCCTCAGCCTAACACCTATATATATATATATATATATATATATATATATATATATATATATATATATATATATAGAAGTGGAACATGGGCCGTAAATGGGTTTACGATCGTAAGGTGTTTACGACCGTAAACTCAACCGTAAACATGACCATAAACTCCAAAAATATTACAGAAAAATACAATTGCCCAGAAAAGCAAAGTATAAACCATATTTTGACCCAACAATCTCCCCTTGGTTTATAGCTTTCTTTTCTTAATTGACCCAACAAGCTCCCCCTAAAAATTAGCTGGCTCTTCTTCTTGATCTTCATTGGGAGATTGGCTTCAACATTTATCTTCAAATTCTTCACGACTTCAAGATGAACTTGATGAATCTTCAATGAATGACTTCATCTTGAGCGGTTGGGATTTTCTTCAGAATTTGGCATTGAACGTACGTTGGGTGAGGAGGCTTGACGTACTGATTCTTGAAAGATAGTGCTTTAAGCTTGAGAATCTTCAGAGAGAACATCAGAGAGAACAAATCTTCTGGATCACTTCAGCAGGTACAAAGATAGCAACAGACTGATTGAGGAGGCTTCAATGCAATCCGTCACATAATCTTCAATTGCAGCTTCACCTTGCTTCTGGGGTTGAAGGATTGAATGTTGAAAGAATAATCTTCATTTCTTGCTCCTTCGAATGTGAATTTTTCGATGCTCACGGACGAGGCTTTGGCTCAGAAATCTTCAACACAAACTCCATAAGTCTTATCTATACCTGAAATCACTTTTCAAGACAAAACAAAACTAAAAGAAAACTTAGCACACAAATTAAAACAGAAACAAAAGTATTTTTGGATTTTTGATTTTTCTGAACAGGAAATAAAACAGAAATAACACTATTTTTGGATTTTTTTAATTTTTCTGATTTTTTTTTCATTATTTTTAATTTTTAGTTCTCCCCTAATATTTAAATTAGGAGAAACTATGAAAAATTTAACAAAAATAAAAATGATATCTAACTTTAAGAGTGATTTGGGATCAAAGTTTTTAGACAACCTTTATCCACTTGTCGGTACCTTCTATCTTCATGTCTTTGTCTGGTCGATCGTCGGTATTGTTGTCCACTTAAGCACGAAAAATTGTGACAAATTTAGGACATACTATTTGTTACAAGACAAGGTTAACTCAAGTTCCTAGATATTATATCTGATCCTAAGTTCCTAGATACTATATCTTAAGGACCATTCAGTTAACGACGACCAGGGATATTGTTGTCCACCTAAATTGAGCAGCGAGATCTATAGACAATCTTTGAGTATTCAATTTTAATTGTATTGGAACATGTTTCCTGCTTCCTGATATGCCCCAGCCATCAAGAACTTCCAAAGTACTCCTTACACCGGGTGAGCAAACAATCATTCAGAGAGAGAACAGATTCAGATTGCTATTACTTATTGTTTCAGAGGGGTTGAGAAATGGAAGGTTGCATATGCTGTGTACCAGGTCGGATTGGAAGTCACGCAAAGGAGACAACATATGACATGCAGAGAAATAGAGTCGCATATGTTATGTACCAGGTCGGATTGGAAGTCACGCAAAGGAGACAACATATGACTAACAGACAGAAAGAAAGAAAACGATTTTCTACAGAGCTAATTTATCGGAATTTACTAGTCGCCCCATCCAACCGGAATTAAGGATAAAATCCGCACATCGAGGAAAAGTTAAACCACGGTTCCAAGTACGGGTTCATTTAATGTGACGAGTGGATTCCCATATATATATATATATATATATATATATATATATATATATATATATATATCTCCCTGCTCAACCTATCTGAGCGTCGTATTGTCAGTCTGAACGGATCAAACCAGAGCATAGACCCTTCAACCTTGGGTACGTTACGCAGACTCAGATTACCTGTTATCACTTGATAATATCACCTCCCAAAACATCCCCCTCAAGCACATTTCATAACCAACATATTTTTTTTTTATTTTCTGATTTTCTAATGTTTTTGGATTTTTTTTTTTTAATTTTCTATTTTTTGTTTTGTTTTTATTTCTCCTCCTCAATTTGTGCATAGGAGAGAAACGAAAATAAATGCACAAATTTAAACTATCCTAAAACAAAAATTAGTCTTTAAAGCGAATCAACTTAAGAAAAACTTAGGAGTATAGAGAAGAAAACTCAAACCGTAATTCACCGATTGAATCTGCATTCAGAAGGTCTGAGAACAGCAAGCATAATCTCATAACAGATCCGAAAATTCTTCATATCATTAAGCACTAACCCCATGAGTGATCCCTTCCTTTCTTCCCTTTTTTCCTTTTCCCGCAAAGGATACATACTCTCAAATAATGTTTTGAGTGTTATACAGTTGAGAGATGTCTCCTATCATGTGCCTGGAACAGCCACTACCAACAAACCAAAGTCTGATGATATGCCTCAATAGCTGCTCCTACACAGAGCGGGATTAATTGGTCTTTGGAACCTAGTCCATTTTGAAACTGGGTCGACCTTTTTCATCCTTGCAGGGTAGTCTCTCCCATGACATATCTTGCTTATCACAAACAGAAGACGATGAAATATTAGAATCATTAGAAGATTTGGGAGTTTTCACCTTTGGTACCCATCTATATTTGGGTTTAACCCATTTCTTGTTCGATCTGATGGGTGCCTTGACACTTGATTTCGTACTTGAAGCCGTCTGCCTAGATGACTTTGACCTAACCGGTCTTGGCTTCACAGGAGCATCTCTTGAACTAGACTTCTAGGCCAACATTCCCTTCTTGTTCTTGGGAGTTGGATACTTGGCCTTAGGAGTTGGATGCTTGGCCTTGTGGGTTTGATTCTTGGCCTTCTGCGCGTTCCAGTCACCATTGTCTGAACGTGACCTGGAAGGGTTTCTTTTGAAAAACCTCCCTCTTGGCGCGTTCTGCCAGCCTTGTGCGTAGTAGGGAACATATGCGCGATTAGGACAATTTATGGCAATGTGTCTAGGTGTTCCACAGTGAAAACATGTCTTTTTCTTCACTGTGAATTTGTTTCTTCCTCCCCCTGGTGGCGTATCTTTGCCTTGTCTCTTGTTGTTTCCACATGTACACTTGCCACAAGAACTCTGTTGCGTTGGAATTGGTGGCCTGTATTTCTCAACGGCAGGTTGATCAGAAGCAGTTGAGTTCGAAGCAACAAATTTTGAGTTCAAGGAGTCATCGGTTTGTTCATTAGTGTTCTCCTTGTTCTCATCTTCTGCTACTTTACCTGCACATGAAGTAGCAACATTAGTATCTTCAATATTAATAACTCCTCCTGACACAAATCCCACTGGTTTGCCATAAACCATGAATGATTCATTGGCAATCTCCTCTTTGGTCAACGGGTGATACTGATATGCATGATTGAAAGGAGGAGGTACATTACTGTATCCTAAACCCTTTTGTTGGTTTTGTTTGAACTTTAATTGGGTTTCAAATAATGACTCGACTGTCTGACTTGACACAGTATAATTTTTGAAACTAACGTCTGTTTTTCCACACTTAATTTTCAAAGTGTCAAGTTCTTCAGTTACAGAAACAAATTGTCTCTTAATATAGTCATAATTTTCACACTTGTTGCTATACTCTTCCTGAAGCTTCCTAAAGTCCTTGGTTTTTGCTTCTAATTCAGCCTTCAGGGGTTTCTGTCCTTTCCTGAGTTGATATCCTTCATATCTCAGGTCCTCAACTTCTCTTTTTAATAAATCAATTTGTTCCCAAAGAAATTTAATCGTAGCTTCACAAGCTGGAGTAAATGTAACTTCAGTGACCAGAATGTTTTCAGAACTCATTGTTTCTCTACACTTCAAAGCATCAAGTTCTTGAATTACATCAGCAAGACTAAGATGATTGAGATCTTTTGTCTTCTTAATGATAGCCACGTTCATATCCCACGATTTCAGAAGTGAATTCAGTAGCTTTTTGTTTATCTCAAACTTAGACAAGAAGATCCCAGCTATATTCATCTCAGTAGTAAGTGTAGTAAATTGCTGCAACTGAGTTTCGAGGGTTTCTCCAGGGATAGAATCGAAAATGTTGAAATTTTGTCTTAACATATCCTGACGACTCTCTTTCATGTTTCAACTCCCTCGTAGACCTTAAAATCATTTAAAAAGCACAACTAGAAGCCAAAATCAAACTTAAAAGTCAAACCCTTTGATTATAAAAGTTAAACTCAAAAGTCAAACTTAAAAGTCAAACTGAAAAGTTAAATTTGAAAATTTAAAAGTTAAACGAAAAAGTCAAAGTTTAAAGTCAAAGGTCAAACTTGGAAGTCAAAGTCAAAATTTAAGGTCAGAATTTAAAAATAAAAGTCAAAAATTAAAATATAATTTTATTTATTAATTTTAATTTAAATTATATTTATATTTTTGTTTTTTTTTATTTCTTTATTATTATTATTATTATTATTATTTATTTATTTTTTTATTATTATTTTTTAAATTTTGGATAAAAAAAGGAATTTAAAACTAAAATGAATTGAATTTTGGGTTAAAAGTGTCAAATTTTGAAAGTTGAAACCGAGAATAACAGGTTATAGTTAAAATTTCGAAGGAAAGAAACAAGGATGCGGCTAGATGAGTTGGGTAAGACGCAAGCTTGTTGACTGGAGGTCTCGGGTTCGAAACCCGACACCTCCAAAATTCGCGTATGCTTTTTTTAAGTGAGGCCAGGTCACTTCTATGCAAGGACGAGGTGCTGGGCGAGGCTGCTTCTTGCGAGGCCGCAAACCGAGGCCGTGAACTCTTCGGACCGCAAACGCCGGCCGCAATCCTCCGGCGATCGTGAATAGTTTCCAGCCATAAACTCCGACCGTGAACTCCGAAACCCTAGCCGCCGGCCGTAAACTCCGATAAAAAAAACACCGATTTTTCGACTTTGAAGCTCCAAAACTCGATCAAAAACCTTTTTTTATGAAACACATGAAGAACAAACCCCCCTTATTTTTCAGAGATCTATCCAAAAACGCAAGAATATTTTGAAAATAAGATCAAATAATGCTCCAAATCTGACAAAATTGACTTATACAACTTGGCTCTGATACCAATTGTGAGTCCCTAATCTGCCTGTGTATCAATCAGATCCGTTTGATGGTGTGGAATCCCAATCAAACGGATGATGTCAGATCAAATAGAAGAGAATAAGAAGAAGAAGAATATGAATCTCTGTATGAATTGATTAGAATTAAAGTTCCAGATGCAAAAGATTCATGCACATAAAATGCTCTCTGGCCGTAAACTCTCTTCTCTCGTTCATCAATCTCTGCTCCTCAGCCTAACACCTATATATATATACAAGTGGAACATGGCCCAGAGAACATGGGCCGTAAATGGGTTTACGGCTGTAAACTCAACCGTAAACATGACCGTAAACTCCAAAAATATTACAGAAAAATACAATTGCTCAGAAAAGCAAAGTATAAACCATATTTTGACCCAACAGCAGGTCTTGCAGGTGTGTAGGCACGTACAGGCCTTTTGTGAAATGATTTCTTAAACTTTGAGGTGACCTTTTGAGTGCCGAAGTTAGCAAAATTCCTTTCCATTTTTGAGTTTTTGAAAATGACTTTGGAAGGGTTGGGGTAGGTAGAATACCTTTCCATTTTGGATTGTCTAATGAATAGATTTGAAAACCATTTGATTGAAAAGACTTATCCTTTGTGTCAGATGATTTCTGAGCAGTGTTAGAAACAGTGAACTCCTTCCTTTTTGTTTGCTTGGAAACGATTGATTTGAAATGATAATTTGAGAAAACAAGTTTTTCTAGACTCTTTGACTTGGGAAATTTAACAAATTTCTTTTGTTTTGAATGAATTTCCCATTGCTTGCCGCGGGAATGAAATTCTTCTTTAAAAACTCTTTTTGCTTCGGTTTTAGGAGAACCGTAGTCAGTAACATTTAGTTGCGGTTTCGTTAAATCTTTTGGAGATTTTGAAAAACAGGGACTTGATTCATCCGAACTGGAGAAGTCAAGACTTTGAGAACATTGACCAAATTCAAAATTTTTGATTGGTAATTCATGATTAATTGGTTCAACAGTCACAGAACTTTTGACTATGGTCTGCGGTGTAGTGCTTTGAACAACCACAGAGTAAGTCTTGGTGGACACGTTAGTGGGACATTTGATATTAGGTAGTGGGACATTTGATATTATGTTATCAACATGATTAGAAAATCCAGGGAGAATTTCCTCGATAACACAGTTATTACTCAAATCATGGAGTTTACCAAAATGGGCTTGGATATCCTCAGGAAACATTTTATCATTGACCGGAAAAAAAAGTTGTTGTCTGGAGGGACGTAGGGACGTTCCGGGGTGAATCGGGGTGAGGAGTCCGTTACGGTTGGGTACCCATTGGACCAACCCCAATTGAAAGTGTTATCAACATTCCCATTATTAACTAGATTCTCAATGGCTTCACTTTCATTAAAAGGCTTTTCAATTAAAAGATTTAAGCGTACAATTTTACTCTATGCTAAATCTCTCTGATTCAAAGCTATCTCTAGTTATGTTTCACTTAACATTCTAGCATCTTTTTCTAGCATCAAGTCTTTCTCTAACATTGCCATTTTGAGTCTTTTATTATCCAAACGTCCTCTAACGTGGAACATCTCCTGTGATGTGATGTTCTTCTCATCTAAGGCTTTATTGTAGTCTGTAAGGACGGCAACACATGTTTCATTGAGTGTGTCTATGAAAGGTTGACAGTCATGCATGCTATAATTTAAAGCTTGAATCATAAGTTTTACCTGCTCCACAATGCTGAGAGTTCCATCTTTCTCCATATAGCATTGGTTATTCTTTAGCTTGGTTGAGCCGTCTTCATTAGCAGGTGCTACCATACAGATCTTGCCTTTTCCTTTACTGTGATGGTCTTCATCTTCGTCTTCGGATGACCACACTTGATGATTCCTTTTAACTTGAGCAACATAAGTTTTTCCCTTTTCTTTGTCCTCTAGTTCTTGAGCCATTCTGAGATAGAAAGCTTTGTCTTTTACTACGTTTTCCTTGCAGTCCTTGGCAAAATGGTTCTCTTTGTTGCATTTGTGACATATAGCAATATCACTTTTGTCTTCTAAAGAAGTACCGGATTCAGTTGATTAAGACTGTGGTGGTGCATCTTTAGACTGTGTTTGCTGAGGCTGCGGTGGAGGAAGAGGATTCTTGGTGGAACGAAAGTGATTATTTTGAAAGTAGCGGTTGAAAGGTGGTCGGTTGTATTGTTGATTTTTACGAAATGAAGGTGGTAAGCGATTGAATTTTTTACTGATAAGGGCGATGGCATTCTGAAACTCTTCTTCATCGTCATATTCTGAGTCTACTTCATATGACTGCGGTGGTGAGTCATATGAAGTGGGATATGTTTGAGTGTGAGGTGATTGTGCTACAAGGGCAAGTGGAACCCCGAATTCTGAACAATCCTTGAGTACAGTGGACTCTTGAGCTTGCAATTCTCCATAGAGCTTATAAAGGGACAAAGGGTGAATCTTCCTATCTCCTTGAACGATCATTTTGGCTGTTATCCAATGTCTTCCCAAGCCATTAAGGAATTCTAGATTTGTTTCATGATTGTTACGGACTGTGCCCGCATTGGATAGTTTTGTGACAATCAAGTTGAATCTTTTAAAGGAGTCTTCCAAACTTTCGCCGGTTTGAGCTTTCAAGTTGTTGAACTCATTGAGTGCAGTTGTGAGCTTCTTGTCTTGAGCTTGCTCTGAGCCTTCGTACAGATTTTTAAGAACATCCTAGATCTCTTTTGCTGATTTGCAATTTATGATAATGTCAAAGTTGTCAGGAGCAACTCCACAAGAGATTTCATAAAAGGCAATAGCATCATCCTTGGTGGGACGGTTCAAAGCTGGTTGACCTCCTCCTAGCCTTGTTGTGGCTCCGTCAGTTTGGACTGGTGTAAGGACTGGGACATATGGTCCTTCTTCTATAGATTGCCATACATCTCTACCAAGTCTTATGAGATATCTTTTCATCCTTTGTGACCAGTGATGATATTCATTCGCAACCAGTATTGGGGCTCGATTAGAACCACCAACACTGTTGGAGTCATTCAGTGATAACGATTGTGCCATTTTTTGAAGTTTTTTTTTGTTTTAAAAATGAGCTTCGGTGGTATAGAAAGCTCTTTGAAAAATCAGAGTTAATTAGGATTTTCAAAAAGCAACCACACTATGGCTCTGATACCAATTGTTGAGAGAAAAACTTTGAGACACACTTGAACAAACGTTAAAACAAGTATATAGCGGAATAGTTAATCTCGAAGGATCTATAAGCTCAACAATAATATTAAGAGTTAGAAGTTAGTGAGTTAGTTGCGGAAAAGTAAAGAAATGTAAATGACAACAGTTGTTATTTCAAGTATACACTTAAGCTGATTCTAACGAGGAATTCATTCAAACCAAGTTAATAAGTGAGATCAAACTTAGTGATTAATTCACAATAGACTTGCTCCGAAGAGAGATGGTGATTGATTATGAGAGTAAGTAGATTGAGTAAGTAAGATAGAATGAGAACTTCTGAGATATGTATTAGAATTAGATAAGAGATTCTCTACTGATTACACGAGGATAAGTTCTATTTATAGAGACTCATAAAGATATCAGGTTTACAACTCTAAGAGTAGCCATGCAAGGCATCCTGGAAAATAGAGTATTTTACAATAAAGACAAAGTAATGTAAACTAGATAGAGACTGCGGTACTAGAGACTTTGGATGATGATAGTTGAAGAGACTGCTTGACTGCGGTGGCTTTGTGGCTGCGGTAGCTGAAGTTTAAGAGGGTCACTTTTTTGATTCAACAATACGCCTTAGAGACTGCCGCCCATATCCTTAACTTAGTCCCTACAAAGAAGGTTGTCAAAACACCTCACGAGATGTGGACAGGGAAAGCTCCCTCATTGGCACATATCAAGGTTTGGGGTTGCGAGGCTTTCGTAAGACGAGAGACTCACCACAAGCTCGAACCTCATAGTGAGCGATGTATTTTCATCGGCTACCCGCAAAAGTCCTTTGGATATCTCTTCTATAGACTGACTGACAATGTTGTCTTCGTTGTGAGGAGAGGGGTTTTCCGAGAGCGAGAACTCATAAGACAAGGGGACAATGGGAGGCAAATCGATCTTGAAGATATTCAAGAGTCGAGTGATGAAGGAACCTCTAACGCTGGCTCTTAACCCAAGGAGGAAACTCCGGTTGAACTAATTGACGAGTCCTTACCTCTTAGACGTTCCGAAACAGTTAGGGTTCATCCCCAGTTTTATGGCTTTCATATTACTATGGAAGGGGATACATTCATTAGTGATAGTATACTAGTGAATTTGGACGGACCTAACAGCTATAAGGATGCCATGACAGGCCTAGAGTCTGCAAAATGGAAATAGGCGATGGACAGCGAGATTCAGTCCATGTACGACAACCAAGTTTGGAATTTGGTTGACCATGTGCTCGGACGTAAGACCGTCGGGTGCAAGTGGATCTTCAAGAAGAAGACCGACATGGATGGGAATGTGCACACGTATAAGGAGCGATTGGTTGCGAAGGGCTTTAATCAAACTCCCGGAGTTGACTATGATAAGACCTTCTCACCAGTTGCGAAGATAAAGTCTATTAGGGTGATACTGGCCATTGTTGCATTTCCTGATTATGAAATATGGCAGATGGATGTCAAAACCGCTTTCCTTAATGGGAAGTTGGCTGAGGATGTTTTCATGGCTCAGCCAGAGGGTTTTGTCAATGCAAAGCACCCCAATAGAGTGTGTAAGCTTGACAAGTCAATTTATGGACTTAAGCAAGCGTCTCGCGGATGGAATCTTTGTTTCGACGAGAAAGTCAAAGAGTTTGGTTTTCTGCGAAGTGAGGATGAATCATGTGTATATGTCAAAGCCAGTGGGAGTATAGTAATCTTCCTCGTATTGTATGTCGATGACATACTGCTCATAGGAAACGACATCCCGACACTGCAGGAAGTTAAATCCTGGCTCGGGAAGTGCTTCGCTATGAAGGACCTCGGAGAAGCAGCATATATTCTAGGAATAAGGATAGTAAGAAACATGAGTAAAAGACTAATAGGAGTTCATCAGAATACTTACTTGGACAAGGTACTAAAACGTTTTAGTATGGAGAATTCCAAGAAAGGGGAGTTACCAATCCAAAGTAATGCCAAGTTGAGTAAGATTCAAAGTCCGAGTACCGAAGTCGAGATAGCAGAGATGATCCAGGTACCTTACGCTTCCGCAGTTGGCTCGATTATGTATGTTATGACTTGTAATCGCCCTTATGTGGCCTTCGCTTTGAGTATGGTCAGCAGATAGCAAGGGAACCCTGGCAAAGCACATTGGACCGCAGTCAAGAATATTCTTAAGTACCTTCGGTGGACCAAGGAATGGTTTCTAGTCCTCGGTGGGAGTGATTACTTAAAAGTTCAAGGGTATAGTGACGCCATTTTTCAGACCGTCAGGGACAACTACCATTCGCAGTCGGGATGGGTCTTTACCCTTAATGCAGGAGCAATGACTTGGAAAAGTTCCAAGCAAGAATCTGTAGTTGATTCAACGTGCGAATCAGAGTACATTGCAGCGAAATATGGCTAAAGAATTTCATTGGAGACCTTGGAGTTGTGCCATCCATACAGGAGCCCATGGAAATTTTCTGTGATAACGAAGGAGCGGTTGCCTTGACCAAGGAACCAAGGGATCATGGTAGATCTCGACAAATTGACAAAAAATATCACTTTATTCGACATCGGGTAGAAGAAGGACTCCTCGTAATGAAGAGGGTATCGTCAGAGGATAACCCAACAGATCCGCTTACGAAGGGACTGAGTAGGGTTAAACACTTGCAGCACGGTAGGAGCATTGGGCTGAAGCACGATATTAGTTTAGATTAGATAGTTTAGAAACGTGTAACAGATCAATGTAATTGACATTTGATGATTAAATAAAGGAGTATTATTTATAAATGTTTTGACTTCCTGAATAATTGAGTTATTTAAGAATAATCGAATTATTTGAACGGTCCATAGTCGTTCATATGTTAGAAGTAGGTATTAATGAAGACTGTCATGAAGTGGTGTGTAGATTGTCTGAAAGGTATTAGACATAGAAAGGGTTTGCTACAACGTTGATGAGTGCTTATGAACAAGTTTTGAGCATTGGAATAAACCAACGCTTGTTGGAATCACTTCATGGAATTTATTACAAGTGATTGCAAGACGATAATATCATATGGTCTTAAAACCTAGATATATGGTTTATTGTTTGCTGATTGGTTGTGCATTGATAATGCGAAAACGCATCAGTAACTTGATGTCATAAAACGCATTATTGTGTATAATTTGATTAGTGAATAGTAAATGCATATAAGTCGAAGTTTATCTATTCCTTTTATTCTCAGAGGGTAAAAGCTATATCAGGGCCCCTCGATGATTTGGTTTGACTTATGTGCCTGGCCCGGTCAGGACTAAATTGATGTGTTCAATTAAGTTCTATGTCAAACGAATCGGAGATCGAGAAACAAACTGTTGGACAATAAGTATGACTATGTTCCATGTGATTGTCCGCACGATATCTAGAACAGAGGATCATTCGATCTCTTATCTAAAGGACATGATATTGATAAGATTAGAGTTCAATAGCGTCTTTGAGAGCTACTATTGCTAATCGGGTTCAACTTGAATTTATGGTTACTAGACTTATCCAAGTGGGAGACTGTTGGATTAGTTTCTAAGCCTGTAACCATATTTGGTAAGTACTTGACCCGGTTGTGCATGGTCCTTTTGGGTTGCCTTCACCAAAGCAACATGAGTGGAGAAATAATAGAGAAAGAGGTTATTATGATTTATTAATATATTATAAGAATAATATATTAAAAGAGAAATAATATTATTTAATTAATATTAGTCATAAATTAATTTGGTGGAAGAATTTAATTGAATAAAGGGACTTAAACTGTCAAATGTGTGATAGTTGGATTTTGGGCTGGGAAACCCAATGGGACAAAGGGATGAACAAAATTAATGATGGGAGCCCATCATATTTCATCCATGGCCTTATTCTAGAAGGTTCCATGGGCTGCTTAATGTCTAAGCTGTCCATTAGGGTTTAGGAGGAAACCCTAGCTGCCCATAATTATAAATAAGGACCCTAGGCTACAGAATTCGTCCACTTGCTTCCAAGAGAACCCTAGGGCTGAATTTTGTAGCCTCCCTCCTCTCTCTCTCTCTCTCTGTCTCTCTCTCTCTCTTGCCTCTCTATTTGCTCTTGGTGTTTGTGAGCCATTAGAGGTACTACACTTGTGGTACTTGCTTTCAAAGACAAGAAGATTGAAGATTTAAGTTGTTATTACAATATAACAACAAGAGTTATGTAATCCCTTCTACTATATGATTTTTGAAATACCTAGGAGCATGCTAGGGTTCTTCATGTGTTCATAATGTTGTGCATCCAATAGTGAAAACATAGATCCAAATTCTAGGGTTGCATGCACACATAGGATTGTTTGTAATAAACTCATCACGTACCTTAAGGGAAATCTCCCTACTTATGAAAATGTTACGATTCGTGTGTATTTTCTTGGGAAAAATCCCAACGTGTGGTAACATAAATATGTGCTTATTCTTATGTTATTTTGGGGGTAAGATCCCAACTTTTGGATAACATGAAAATGTTATAAACCTTAAGTAATCACTAGGGTAGGATCCCATCGTATGACATGGAAATGTTATAAACCTTAAGTAATCACTCAGGGAGGATCCCACGTGTGATAAAATGATAATATTATAAACCCAGTGTGACTTCTAGGGTAAGCTCCCAATTTTTTGATAACATGAAAATGCTATAAACCTTAAGGATCTTAACTTATGTTCAAATGTAACATCCCAAAAATCATGACCAAAAATTTCATTTTTAATTATTAATAAAACCATAGTTATCAAATCATTTCATCCAAAAACATAAGTCATAGTATCGAATCAGAGTATCATATCAAAACACATGTTAATCTATCAGAGTAAAACATCCCAGGCTAAACATAATGGTGTGTGCACTGCAGTCATCCCGAGCTCTTCCCTTTGCTACCGGAAGTACCTGAAACAAAAACTGAAAACTATAAGCACAAAGCTTAGTGAGTCTCCCCAAACTACGACATACCATACACATAATCATGCTACTAGGAGATACGGGCCCCGCCTACACTCAAGGAGATATGGGCCCCTCCCACATTCGGCTAACTTGCAGATACGGGCCCCGCCCATACTCAGCTAACTATGAGATACAGGCCCCGCCCACACTCATCTAACTATGAGATATAGGTCCTGCCCACACTCAGCTACTAAGCATACATACAAGTATTGCGCAGACATGAAGTACAATCAAATCTATCAATCAGTCCTATATCCATACTCAAATAATGCTATGACATACGGGCCCCGCCCAAACTCGGATAACTATGAGATACAGGCCTCGCCCACACTCAGCTATTGATCAATACAAATAACATATATGGTCTGGCCTTGGTTCCTTCGACCCGTCCAAACCAGGAGGAAACTCACCTCACTTGTCGGATTATAGATGAAACGTCTCTGCCCGGAATCTGCTCTACCCACTACCTGAATCAAAACACCCCTTTGATACCATTCCATAATCATAACTCTTAAGGCTCAACTCTGTTCAAGTCAAAGTCAAAGTCAACACTCCGAGTAGACTCAACTCGTCGATTTTACCCTTCAACTCATTGAGTTCTCATGAATCAGAGAATAGTGAAATCGCGATCTAGCTCATCGAGTTTTCCTCCATCTCATCGAGTTCCTCCTTCTCAACAAAAACGGTACTTTCCTAGTACAACTCGTCGAGTTCCCTTGTGGACTCGCCGAGTTACATTAACATAATCGGGAATGTTCGACCAAACTCGTCGAGTTCATCTATGAACTCACTGAATCCCTTGCATTTCTAGTCTATTCAGCACTTTCCTTAGATCTAAGGTTCCAGAATACAGATCTATATCGTTTCTATGGCATATTCTTGTAATGTCGACAACTTGATGGCTTTGCATGCCTCAAATGGGCCAAATCTCGACATATAGTAACCTACTTCTATAGACATGGCCTTTTCCTGGACAATAACAGTTTTAAGCCCCTTTTAATGAATCTAAGGACCAAATAACACTAATAATAGGAGTTTGTAGCATCATAACTATGGAGGTATCAAGCTTCCAACAATGCGGTCAAAAAGACCCATAAAGCAAGACTAAGAGAGATCTAATCTATGAATCATCAAGTTAGGGACTTTTTACCACTGAAAGTTGCAAAAGATGGATGAGATCCCAGATCTAGTGCTTCCCCTTAAGCTTAATGACCATCTAGTTCTTCCAAATCCTTGACCAAGCATAAAATCACACAAAAATCCACTCAAAACTTCAAGTTTCTCACCAAGGAGCTCACAATACGATTTAGGGTTTCAGGGAGGCTGATGAGAGGTTGTGGGAAAAGATTAAGTCCTTTAAATAGGTTGAAAAACCATGGAAATTAGGGTTTCATCCCAACCGATCTACTCATCGAGTTGAGGCCTCTCAACTCGTCGAGTAGGTTACTTGAATCATGCGGTTCTAACAATCTCTACTCGATGATTTTGGGGATTCCAACTCATCGACTTGCTCTAAAAATATGAATAAATTTTAAATTAAATGTGTACCAGGAACGAGGCGTTACAATTCACCCCCACTTGTCTCAAACTTCGTCCTCGAAGTTTGTTGCCTCAAATAACTCTGGGCAATGCTCTCTCATCTCCTCCTCGGGCTCCCAAGTCCACTCTGACCACTTGCGGTGCATCCACTACACCTTCAATAATAGTACAGCCTTTGATCCTCAAGGTTTTTGTCTTGCGATCCAGAATCGCCACTAGTCTCTCAATGTAGTTCAGGCTGTTATCCACTTGGATATCCTCTAGAGGCACAACTGCGGAATCATCTACCAAGCACTTCCGCAGCTGGGAGACATAAAAAGTGTTATGGATCTGGCTGAGCTCTGCTAGAAGATCCAAATGATAGGCCACATGACCCACCCTATCCGAAACTCTAAAGGACCGATGTACCTGGGGCCTAGCTTTCCCCGCTTCCTGAACTGGGTGACACCTTTCTAAGGTGACACCTTCAGGAGGACCATATCCCTTACCTAAAACTCTACGTCTAAAATGACGCTTGTCGGCATAGCTTTTCCGCCGACTCTGAGTAGTCTGGAGCCTGCTCCGGACTTGCTAGATCTTCTATGTGGTCTTCAGTACCACCTCAGTACTCCCCATGATTCTCTGACCGACCTTGCCCCAACAGATTGGGGTCCTACACTTTCTCCCGTAAAGAATTTCAAATTGAGTTCGATCTATGCTGGCTTGATAACTTTTGTTATACGAGAATTCCGCTAACGGAATATACGTATCCTAACTATCGCCAAAATCCAATACACATACGCACAACATATCCTCGAGCGTTTAGATCATCCTCTCACTTTTTCCGTCATTTTAAGGGTGAAAGGTTGTGATGAAGTGAATACGAGTACCCATCTCGTCATGAAACCGCTTCCAAAACCTGGAAGTGAAGTGAACATCTAGGTCTAACACAAGCGAAATCGGCACTTCGTGACGTGCCACCACCTTGCGAACATAGATCTCGTCTAACTTCTCAGCCAATATACTCTCTCAGATTGGGATGAAATGAGCACTCTTGGTCAACCGATCCACGATGACCCAAATCGAATCAACTCCAGGTGTGGTCTTGAGAAGCTTCGTGATGAAATTTATAGTGATATCTTCCTATTTCCACACAGAAATATCCAATGGTTTCATCTCGTCGTGAGGTCGCTGGTGCTCAAACTTGACTTTCCTGTAACTCAAGCACCGCTCCACATACCATGCAATGTTTTGTATCATGCAGCATGACTAATAATCAGGGCGAAGATCCTGATATATCTTTGTCGCCCCGGGAAGGATGGAGAACCTAGAATTGTGGGCCTCCTTCATCAGAACCTGGTGCACCCCTCCCCAGTAAGGAACCCAAAACCTCTTATGCAGGGTTAACAATCTACGGTTGTCATAATCGAATGAGTCCACCTGGCCTATGATCCGCTCACACTTCCGACGCTTTTCCTTTATACCCTCAACCTACGTCTCTCGGATCCGCTCCAGCAACAGAGTAATCACTGTCATCCTCATATATATGTCTCGTATCGATGCTACAACCACATTATGGTTGAGCGCATCGGCCACCACATTGGCCTTCCCCAGGTGGTAGAGGATCTCACAATCATATTCGTTCACCACATTTAACCACCGAAGCTGCCTCATGTTCAGATTAGACTGGTCCATCAAATACCTCAGGCTCTTGTGGTCCAATAAATGGTACAACGAACCCCATAAAGTTACTGCCGCCAAATCTTGGGGGCAAAAACAACAACCCCCAGCTCCAAATCGTGTGTCGGGTAGTTCGCCTCTTGAGGCTTCAACTACCTCGAAGCGTACGCAATCACATGACCCCGCTGCATCAGCACTGCTCCCATACCTGTGATCAAAGCATCATAGTAAACCACGAAATCCTCGACGCCCTCTGGAAAAGTCATACTCGGTGCCTCGTACAACCGCTGTCTGAGAGTCTCGAAGGCTGGCCTGCTCAGGCTCCCTATAGAATGTCATCGACTTCTTGGTCAGTCGGGTCAAGGGAACAACAATCTTGGAGAAATCCTGACTAAATATCCGATAATAACCCGCTACACCAAGAAAACTCCGAATCTCAAAAGGATACCTCGAAACCTCCCACTACATCACAACCTCTATCTTGGCTGGATCGACCAAAACACCCTTCTAGTTGACAAGGTGCCCCAAAAACTACACCTCGCGCAACTAGAACTCACACTTGGAGAACTTTGCGAAAAGTCTCTCCTTACTTAGTGTCTCCAACACCTCCCTCAGGTACTCCTCATGCTACTCCTGAGTCTTGGAATCGACCAAGATGTTGTCGAGAAAGACTATCAGAGACCGATCTAACATTGGTCTGCACAAGCGGTTCATGAGGTCCATGAACACGGAGGAGCATTGGTGAGCCCAACCGGCATCACCAGGAACTTATATTGACCTGATCGCAGGTCAATGTTGGAGAACCAAGATGCACCCTGAAGCTGGTCAAATAAGTCATCAATCCTCGGTAGGGGATAATGGTTCTTCATCGTCACCTTATTCAACTCCTGGTAATCTATACACATCCGATGTGACCCATCCTTCTTCTTCAAAAACAGGATCGGGGCTCCCCATGGTGAACTGTTCGGCCTAATAAATCCTTCGTCTAACAGCTCCTGTAGCTGTGTAGACAACTGATATGGTGCCTTGGCTATCGGAGTCGCACCAGGGACTAGGTCACTCCTGAACTCCACCAGCCTCTCTGGAGGAATACCAGGAAAATCCCCTAGGAACACGTCCGGGTACTCCCATATGATCAGAACATCATCCACTGTCACCTTACCCTTATCCCCGGTATCCATGACATAGGTGACATAACCTTCTCAACCCTGTTGAAGGTAGCGCCTAGGTCTCACTATTGAGCATAATGTCGGTCCATGCTGTAGCCTTTCGCCCTGAATCACTAGATCTCCCCCACTTGTGTTCCGAACCCGTACTAGTTGTTGCTCGCAGTCGATCACCACCCATTAGGGCTCAAACAGTACATGCCCACGATAACTTTATTCCCTCGCAGAGGAATAGAGACTAAATACACCGAAAACTAATTATCGAATAACTGCAGTGTACATCCCCGATGAACCCTCGCACCTCGTATCGTCCTATCATCTGGTATCTATACATCAAGAGGACATTCCATCTCCCTGGAGCTCCAACAAATCGCTTGCTAAGTGCGAGCAATACAAAAGATCGGGAAGCCCCCGAGTCAAAGAATACCAAAGCAGATATAACGTTCACAAGGAATGATCCTATAATAAAACACATAAACATGAGCAATAATCAGTATAAATAAAGAGATAAGGAGAAGATACATACCCGTCATGAAGTCGAATGTTGCACGTGCCTCCTCTGCGGTCAACTGGAAGGCTCTGTTCTTCGCCACTGGCGCCTGTGCCCGGCCCTGACGGCCATCAGTAATCCTCAATGTAGTAGGAGTAGGTGCCGCCACCTGTCCTGATGCTGCTAAACTCGGACACTGGTTCCTCTTTTGGCCCCTATGATTGCACTGAAAGAAAATGAGATCAGATACTGTCGGGGTGGTGGTGGTAGCAGTAGAATCCCTGCTGACATGACCAGTTCGGCAACACTTGAATCAGCCCGAACTACCTCCCTGCACGTCCCCTTGTCTAACCTACCACACTTTTTGCAAAGGCCTCGAACCTTCTAGCGCTTCCCTCGAGAATCTACCTTGGACTTCTTGCACGAACCCTCCACACCAAATGTCGCATCTGGTTTCCTCTTCCTCTCTATCTCTAAATCAATATCTCTCTTTAGCCCCATCAAGCATATCCTCCAGCGTCTTGTAGCTGGATCAGCTCACAAACTGCCAAATGTTGCTCCTCGAAATCTCATGGTACTGGGCCTTTTTCATCTCCTCATCCGTCACATACTATGGAAAAAGAAGGGCCCTCTCCCTGAACATAGTGGTGATTTCCGTCACCATCTCAGTCATCTGCAGGAGATCCTGGAACTCATAAGCAAGCTGCTGCACCTCAATCACAGGTGCAAACTCGGACCTGAACATGGACGAGAAGTCACTCCAAGTTATCGCATCAAGAGTTGCATCATCTCCAATGGCATGTCCCACCTCCCACCAATCACGCGCCTTGTCCTTCAGAAGGCAGGAAGCAAGTCAGACCTTGTCCCCCTCAGGACAACGACTGGTTCGAAAGGCGTAGGCGACATCAGCCAACCACCTGGTGCTAGCAATGGGGTCTCGAGCCCTAATATATTCTGGAGATCCACAAGCTCGAAACTCCCTGAATGTCATCGTGCACGCCCCCATCATGGCCGCCATCTCGGTGCGGCAAGCACTCAACCTCTCGCCAAGAATCTCGAGAATTCCCTCTTCGGCCATACCAAAGATCATAGGAGTCTGGTCCAATATACTGTGCGTGATCTTAGATGAAATGAACTCCCTCATCTGTTCATCGAGCTTCCCTGCTCCAGAGCCCGAGCCTGATCCCTCACCTGTGCCAGAGCTACCAACTGGCCTAGTGCGTAGCATCACCATACTGAAAATACACCATAAGAAACATCAGTATACTCATCATAACTCGATGGATCACACATACTATAAGTTTCATGGGTTCATCTCAACCTTCCTTGATTCAAGTACGGATCCTCTTCTTTCAGTAGTACGGTCCCTTACTACCTTCCACATCTATCCGTACTTTCCTCAAGAACTGCCTTGACTCCACCAAGTCCCTTTCACTACTACTGCTCTCTGCTAATCTCATCCTAGTTTTTCCCTAGGGTAACCTCCATCCCACTCTTCTCTATCAACTGCATAAGAAGTCCCTACTATCTCCCCATAACTAGCTCGCGAATACCATTACATATCACTAAGACCAGAAAAATCTCCGATTGAGAGGTCGTACCCTACAACGGTTAGACTTAAACAAGAGCTGCAAAATAGAGCTAAACCTAACTGAAATTATCTAGTCCTCGTAATATGTAACTTAACATATTCGTTTACTAGTTATTTAAAGATAACTAAGACTCCTAGAAGCACAAAGGAAGCAGCATTCGAGCATTGAGTAATCAAAACCAAGCATATTCTAATCACGCCATCATATCACTGATTAATCAGTACTAGCATGTAGTTCATACAACTCATACATATAACTAGCATACAAGGCATCCTTCCTAGATCCTTAACCCTAATCTAGCATGCAGTTCCTATAAGCATAACATATCATAACAAACTTGTATGGGTAATTTGGGAGAACTTACTTGAGCTCAGATGATTGAATGCACGACACCTTTTTCTCTTTTCAAAATCCTTTTTATAAAAATAGTTTTCTTTTGAAAATCTTTATACCAAGTCCTTAGTTTGATTTCAGACACACCCGAGAGTGTATTCGAATCCCTCAAACCAAGGCTCTGATACTGTAACACCCCAAAAAATTTCAAACTTTAAAATGCTATAGTTTTGATAACTATTAACCCACATTTAACCAAAAACCGGTCCTACAAAAACCTTTATAAATTAAAATGTTGGGTGTTACCAGTAAGCATCAATAAATTCATAGCAAGCAAATAAGAATTACGTCAATACAAAATAATTAGGAACTTAACAAGTTCCACTCCATTCTCTATCTCTTAATCTTCTAACTTCTATATATCAATTTTCTCCTTAATTGCAACCCGAAATACATGGCATTAAAAAGAGATAAGTAAGACAAAAATGTCTCGTGAGCTATGTGGGTTTGTGACCCAAAACATTTATCAAATTTTTACCAAAACATTTCATCTATGCAAAACATAGTTTTAGACCACAAAACATTTTCAATCATTTTCAAGGAAAACTCATTTCACACATGTCATAAATATCATTTCATATTTATCGTATCATATCTTTCCTTTCATTTCATTTCAAAAGCCATATTTCCATATTTCATTTTCTTTGGGCTAATTCTGGTATTAAACTGTTGCCATTTTTATACTTAGGGTCTACATCCAATAAAGGAACCACTCCCAAGTCTAGACCAAGGTGGAAAGAACAAATCAATCCACCAAGGCATCATTTCCATTAGGATATCTATCTCATGAAGGGGAGGCACCACCCCCAATAGATTCCTCTAGTGCCTCTTACGAGGTATCATGGCCCGGGCAGTTTTCATTTCATTACTTTCCAATTCCTTTCATTACATTCCATTCATTTTCATTACTTCACATTTATTTTCATTACTTTCCACGCTTTACACATTTCATACATTAGTATCATAAAATCATTTCAAAAGTAAAACATCTATATTTCAAAACATTTCAATCATAGTTTCAAAACATTCGATCTTACAAAACGTTATTTTCTGTCAAAAACATTCTTGCCTTTAAGGCACTCTTTCAAAATACCCTTTCCAAAAACAATTGATGCTTTCGTTTCAAAACATTTCATATATCAAAGCATTCATTTCATTATCATAACATCATTTTTCCATGTACCCCAAAGTGAGAAAAATGCCAACACGTACTCACCTCAATCACACGTTGGATAGCTAGTCTTCTTCTAGTTCATTTCCTTATTGAAGCACTCTCAACCAACACCTATATAACATGGACATAAGTCATTAAAATGACCAAAATACCCCTCAAAGGTTCCACTACTAAATTTTATTGTTTCATCTCATTCCTTATGCAAAAATATAAATGTAGGCAAAAATCGCACGTAAATATGAGTCTGTATGCAAAAGTTATGAGGAAAATACTAAGGTTTAGATTTTTGGTCTAGCTGACCACTCTGTTGTATGTGTGTGGGCCGCGTGCCTGACCACGCGGGTCGCGTCTCGTAGCAGCTCAAACACCCCAAAAAACTCACTATTTGAGTCCTAAATTTTCTTGGATGGTTTTGGTCTTTTAGGTAACCATTTGTAAGATTTTTAAAGGTTTCCAAGAACTACTAGAGGATGTTTTATCATGTCAAAATATTCAACTTAATTCATTAATTCCTCAATCAAAATGCTAAGTTCATAATGCTTACAAACACTCAAATGAAAGGGTTAAGAGCTAAATTTTCTCCAAAACACTCTTTAATCTATATGACTTATTCCCAAATCATTTAATACATCATTGGGTGTTGTCAAGTAGATAAAACCACCATTAATCTCTTTGCAAGCACTTAAACTAACCATGGAATCACCAATTCCATTCCATGTTTCCCAAATTTCCCTTTAGGCTAAACCAATCACTAGAACCAATTATAGATAAAGATATCCTTCATGTTTATGTTCTAGTTCCATCTCCAAAGTGTCGGTTCATATCCATGAATGTCATTCACCTCTTAGATGTCAATCACCATGTAGTTATACCTAGATTTCCCAAAATGCCCTTATGGCCAAATACTCCATAAATTCAACTGGATATCATTCAAGTCTCCATGTTTTTGCATTCAAATCATGTTATTAGTATCAACTCATGCTTATGAGTATCCTATACTCATCAAATGCTCACATACAAATAATTCCATTGTTTTCATCATCATTTCTCCTAAAATCATCTCAAATCCAAGTGTATACTTGATTCTACCATCATGGATAAATTTGAGCATTTCAATTGGGTTTATTTCTATCAAATATCATCTAGGTCATAGAATCCAATCTCATTTCATCATAAATTGCAATATCCTAACTTTGGGGATTTCTAGGGTTCAGGGAGATTTTACCCAATTTATCAAATTCATCAATAGGATGATAGGATTGAGATTAGAACCATGTAAACCACTCAAGGGAGGTTAGAAAACCAAACCCTAATCATATATTGAAGAAAAAATTGATATTGGGGTTCAATCCCTAATGAAGAACTCAAGAAAATAGAGTGGAGAAGGATTTATACCTTCTTAACCTTTAAGTGCTTCCATTCTTGCTTGGATGCTTCAAAACTCCACTTGAATCAAGCCCTCGTTGCCTATGAGTGAAGAATCGCCCTTCCACAGCCTTCTCCTACCTCTCATCCATCTCCTTTGGCTGATAATGAAGAGAGTCCATTCTTATTTTTGGATTTTACACATTTGGTCCCTCTAGTTTACAACTTTTGTCAAATTTACCATTTCATCATTTCTTTTCACATTGCTTAAAAGATCTACATAATGAGTCCTTGACCATCCTATTCGTAACATTACTCATCCATTTAACCTTGGTGAGTCAACCCTTGGTCAAACATACTTTTCCAAATTAACACTTTGGGTCCCTTAACTTTGAAATGTTAACATCTCAACCATTAAATTTGCAAGCTTCATATCGACTAATGATATGATTATCATTCAAATGATTTAATTATGTAAATCCTCCTTTGTTTAAATATCCAAATTAATTTGAGAACCTTAAATTTTAGGATGTTACAGATACCAACTTGTAACATCCCAAAAATCATGACCAAAAATTTCATTTTTAATTATTAAATAAACCATAGTTATCAAATCATTTCATCCAAAAACATTAGTCATAGTATCGAATCAGAGTATCATACCAAAACACATATCATTCTATCAGAGTAAAACATCCTAGGCTAAACATAATGGTGTGTGCACCGCACTCATCCCGAGTTCTTCCCTTTACTACCAGAAGTACCTGAAACCAAAACTGAAAACTATAAGCACAAAGCTTAATGATTCTCCCCAAACTACCACATACCATACACGTAACCATGCTACTAGGAGATACGGGCCCCGCCCACACTCAAGGAGACACGGGGCCCGCCCATACTCGGCTAACTAGGAGATACGGGCCTCGCCCACACTCCTCACTTTTCGGATGATAGCTGAAACGCCTCTACCCGGAATCAGCTCTACCCACTGCCCGAATCAAAACACTCCTTAGATACCATTCCATATCCATAACCCTTAAGGGTCAACTCTGGTCAAGTCAAATTCAAAGTCAACGCTCCGAGTTGACTTAACTCGTCGAGTTCTCATGAATCACAGAATCGTAAAATCGCAATCTAACTGGTCGAGTTTTCCCCCAACTCACCAAGTTCCTCCTTCTCAACAAAAACTAGACTTTCCTAGTACTACTCGTCGAGTTCCTTTGTGGACTCGTCGAGTTCCATTAACAGAATCGGGAATGTTCGACCAAACTCGTCGAGTTCTTCTATGAACTCACCGAGTCCCTAGCATTTCTAGTCTATTTAGCCCTTTCCTCATATCTGAGGTTCAAGAATACATATCTCTATTGTTTCCATGGCATATTTCTGTAAAGTTGACAACTTGATGGCTTTGCATGCCTCAAATGGGCCAAATCTCGAGATATAGCAACCTACTTCTATAGACATGGCCTTTTCTTTTACAAGAACATTTTAAGCCTCTTTTTATGAATCAAAGGACCAAATAACACTAATTATGGGAGTTTGTAGCATCAGAACTATGGACGAGATCCCAGATCGAGTGCTTCCCCTCAAACTCAATGACCTTCAAGTGCTTCCAAGTCCTTTACCAAGCACAAAATCACACAAAAATCCACTCAAAATTTCACGTTTCTCACCAAGGAGCTCACAATACAATTTAGGATTTAAGGGAGGCTAATGAGAGGATGTGGGAAAAGATTAAGTCCTTTAAATAGGGTGCAAAACCCTAGAAATTAGGGTTTCATCCCAGCCGATCTACTCGTCGAGTTGAGGCCTCTCAACTCGTCGTGTAGGTTACTTGAATCACGCGGTTCTAACAATCTCTACTCGATGAGTTTGGGGCTTCCAACTCGTCGAATTTCTCTAAAATTATGAATAAATTATAAATTAAATTCGTACAAGGAACCAGGCGTTACAGATAAGAGGTTTACCAAGCCACTGTATCGTGATATGATCCCCTTATTTGTATCCTACAGTTAGATATCGTGCGTTCGAGTGAGGTTTAAAAACCTTAGTTCGTGTGAAAGAGGAAATTATCTCTTTAAACCTTAGAGGGAATTAATTACCCTTAAACGTAGGAGATATGATCAGTCTCTAGCATGTGTATGTAATAGTTTAAAAATCATATTAATAACGTAATGAAATTGTTATGCTGTTGAGATCTTTATGTGTTAGGAGGCTTATGATTCAGGATCATTCAATTATGAGGATCCTTGTACTTTAGGATCTTCAAGCCCGAAGATCCTGGTGTTCCAAGATCTTTAACTTCGAGGATCATTACTTATGGAGATCTTTAACTATGTGTCATCCTACATGGAAAACGTTAGCTAGGGGTGGGCGTTAGTCTGGCTAACGCTCCTCTGATGCTTAAGTTAGTAATTTAATCGAGGAGAAAGTAAGTAATGATGAAGAGTTCAAGGTAAGGAACATGTGTACCTTGATTTTGTTGAAGGTTAACCGACCCCACTTACATGTAGTATGCTTTGAGATGTATAGCATTCCAGGATCTTGGCAGAACATCTCCTTCAAGTGTTTCCGGCCAGTATGCTCCTTTTCCTGCTTTAGCATCTATGAGATATGGTCCTTCCCATTCAGGAGCTAATTTACCTGCATTGGGATCCTTGGTGTTTTGGAATGTTTTCGCTAATACCAATTCTCCTATTTTAAACCTTCTGATTTTTATATTCTTACTATAAGCCTTGGTGACCCTTTGTTGCTAAGCATCAATGTGTATCTTGGCCAGATCTCTGAGTTCATCAATGGTGTTAAGATCCTGGGCAAGGATCCTGTCATTATTTTCTTGATCTTAGAGCAGGTATCTTGCTGTCGGGATCACTATTTCGGTAGGGATCATTGCTTCTGTCCCAAACACCAAGGAGTAGGGAGTCTAACCTATGGCTAATTTGGAAGTAGCCTTGTATGCCCATAGGACAAAGGGAAGCTCTTCTGCCCATCTTCCTTTCTTCTTATCCAGCCTTTTCTTCAAGTTGTTTACTATGATCTTATTAATAGATTTTACTTGACCATTAGCTTGGGGATGGACATGAATGGACATTATCATTTTGATTCCCCAAATTGTGCAAAATTCTCTTGTCCTTTTGCTTATGAATTGGGATCGGTTGTCACATATGATCTCAGCCGGGATCTCGAACCAGGTCAAGATATTACGTTTAATGAATGATACTACCTCTTTGTCTCTTACCTGAACGAAGGCTTCAGCTTCGGTCCACTTTAAGAAATAATCAGTCATCACCAACATGAAGACTTTTCCCCCTGGAGCTATTGGTAACTTTCCTACTATATCCATTCCCCATATCATGAATGGCCATGGAGAGATAATAGGATGTAGAGGTTCTGCTGGTTGATGTAGGATGTTTCTATGTGTTTGACAAGCATCACATTTTTAAGCATGTAGAAAAGAATTTATCTTCATGGTCGGCCAGTAGTATCCTGTTCTTAGTATCTTGGAGCATAAGGATTTGCCCCCAGTGTAATTTCCACAGTCTCCTTTTGATGGGTTTTGGTCCTAAGAACATCCTATGTGCTTATACAAACCCTAATGCTTGGATCTAGGTTTCTCTATTGTACATGCAAGTTATCCAAGGCTATAAACCCTAATTCTAGCATATGGAAATCAATATTAACATATAATTAGGTTTAAGATAGTACCTTGATTGTTATGTAGCAATAACAATCCCAATTCCTCCTTGAATTGACTTTGGAAGGCTTAGAGTCACAAGTGTCACTCCTCTAATGGATCACAAACACCATAAGCAAGAGGATGAAGAGGAGAGAGGTTAGAGGTTAGAGGCTGCCCAAAAACGTGTGAAACCCTAGAAGGTTGCTTGTCCACGTTTTTGGTCCTTAAGGGGTCTATATATAGTGAGGCAATTAGGGTTATCTAACAAGGAAACCCTAATTTGGATGCTTAAGCCCTAAGCAACCCGTGGAGTCCTTTAATTAGGGCCTTGGACGATTTCCTTTTGGGCTTCCCCATAGAATTTGTCCACCCCTTAATACAAGGCAATCCATGGCCCAAATTGCAATTATCTTATAATTACAATTCCAGTCCCTTAAGTTTAATTAATCTCTTTTAGTCACAAAACTAATTACCAATTAATTCTTGACTAATATTAATTAAACAATATGATTTCTCCTTTAATATATTATTCTCATAATATATTAATAAATCATATTTAATCCTTTCTCTCCATAATTCATCCTATTAAGTTGCTTTGGTGAAGTCAACCCAAAAGGACCATGCACCATCGGGTCAAGTACATACCAAAATAGTTATGGACTTAGACACTAATCCAACAGTCTCCCACTTGGATAAGTCTAATAAATATTATGCGTATGACTTCAGATCCTGATCTGCAATCGTAGCTTTCCAAAGCCGCTGTCAACTCTGATCCTATCAGATACGCGTGTCTTTAGATAAGGGATCATATATTCCTCCATTCTAGATATCATATGAAATATGATTTCAAATCATTCTCTTTGTACTATATCTCGATTCCCGATTTATGACGACTGACTAATTGAACAAATCAAATTAGCCCTAGCCCGGCCGAGCATTTACGTTTTTCATCACTAAATCATCGAGGGGCCCAAAGATATCGCTCTTATCCTACTTTGGATAAAAGGAACGGATAAACTTTGATACAATGCTTGCTTACACTTACTCACCAAATCACACACAACTATATGTTTTATAACACCAAGTTACTAGTGCGTTTACATATTATCAATGTGCAACCGATTTGCAAGATACAACTCACACATCTCGGTTTCAAGAATATAAGATGTTATCATCTCACCAATCACTCGTGATACAATTCATGGAGTGATCCAAGTGAGCGTTGATTTAATCCAATGCTCAAATCATATTCATAAGCACTCATGAACGTTGCAACAAACATTTGCTTATGTCTAATACTCTTTTAGACAATCCACACACCAATTCACGACAGTCTTCATTCATATCTACTTCCAACATATGAACAACTGTGGCCCGTTCGAATAATTCGATTATTCTTAATAAATTCAATTATTCTGGAAGTCAAAACATGCAAATGTGAAACACAAGAATAATACTAATCCCATATGGCCTCAAACTTTTGAGTATAAATAAAACTCCTTTTATTTATCACCATATCGATTACTCATTATTTGTCGTTTCGGGTAATCAACTTCTTACTTGAATTATTACACTTGTCCCATGCTCTTAGCATACACACAATGTTTACCTATGGTTCTTACTTTTGTGAAGTAGATCAAATTGAACACATTTCCAATCATTCTCATTTCGCAACTCCAAATCCTTTTTCATAAGTGTGAGAATATCAAATTCTTGTTACTTATGAAATATGCTAGATTCTAACATTCTATGGAATGATCATTTCGTAATGTCACTGCACCAAAGTCACAAAGACTATTGCCAATGATATTACAAAGTCCTCTATCGGACATTTTTACAAAACTATTCCTTAGATATGATGTCTCTCACTCAAAGTACATTCCTTTGAACATCGTTTTGCATAAAAGTTTCTAATCTAGACATAGATTTTCAATATTCAATTTCCAATATGGACACGCTTCCATATTTTTCATATGACAACTCATTCTTAATAAAATCTTATCTATTCGTAATGATGTCGATATGGTCCATCCAATATGGAAACATTTCCATAATTTCCATATGAACTCATTCTTAATAGAATTTTTTCTATTCATAATAATGTCGATATGGTGCATCCAATACCATGCTTCCAACTAGTCACAAGCGACCAATCCTCGTCAAACTTTGGATTGTCCTTTGATAGTTGTTTAATTATTTTAGTCAAAACCAATTCTAGTCCCTTTTCCCTCTAAATGCGCTTGACATTTGGAAAATTTTAGAATAGTCAAACATTAAAGCATTTGCAATCGATCCTATACCTGAAGCATATGGGACACGACGCATAATGTTTTATTTGCTATGTTCTCAAAATTCGAATTGTGAAGAGGAATGTCGTAATCATAATCGAAATTTTAAGAACACACTATTTACCTTTGACTAAATTTATTAACATTCCACAAGCTAAGCCTTTAGATTTGAAATGAAGCATAATATTCTCTCCCTTAATTATAGCAAAACAACTTTATAACCCTTACGACTTTGCAAGGTATAACTCTTGTTTTCTATAATTAATATTGCCAACTTGCAATATGTACCTTAATAATCATACAATCATAACATTTATGCTCCCACTATAATGATGATTATTATAAACATAACACTTATGCTCCCACTAGCTTTGACATGTATTCAGAAACTAGCTTAACTTCTAGAAAATCAATACTTATTGAATTTCTTAAGTTCATGTTTCTAATACTTAGTGCTTTGATAATCTTTTATCAAGGCTTCTTGAACTTATACACCTTTGACTTAGATAGTTTATATGTGTCTAAACAATCGCCAAACCTCACAATTCAAATTATGTAAAGGGATACCGTAACCATAATCGAATTCGAGAATGCAATTTTACAATCACTATCTTCTTAAAATCTTTCTTAGTGAAAGTATTTCCTCACAATCATTTTCATGAAGGAGGAAATCTTATGACACTTAGATTTAAACGATGTATTTGTTCCTATCCATGTGAATTTGTCAAAACCAAAGTTTACGACAAATTCAAACTCATATGGATCGAACTTTCTTAATCTCGATTTCTTGCCTTATGGTAGCACAGCTGCCCACCACGTCTTCCAAGTAGTTAAGCAGCTCACCCTTTCCTATCAATATACTCTTCATTGATCAAGGTCCTTGCCTTTTATGCATTCGAACGAGAACTCATAGAACTCATATGCATAATTAACTCAATTGGAACAGCACAGAAACAAAATAATATCAAGACGATAGGTTGTAAACCTCAACTCGTGTGATACTGATGATCGATAAGGTTTATTTGATTTGTTCTTGAAACCTTTCAAGACCATTAAGACTCCCACTGACTCCTTTACATATAAGATTCTCTTGTCAAAACATTTCTTGACAAACAAATATTCAAGAGTTAGTGTAGCTTTTATCAAAACTCTTCATAAATTGGTCCTAGTTGGTCTTTGACTTATCCAAGACATCACAACATTCCACATTTGATGAATGTTATAAACCTTCGTAATACTTTTCCACTCAATGTCACAATCTTAACTCTAAGACTTGTTTTGGAACGAAGTATGATTGACTTCTTGATTTAACCATTTCTTCAATTCTTGATTCCTCTTCTTAACCATAAGAATCACTTAGAGGATCAATTGAGATATGGTTCTTAATCATTAAGACCTATCATAAAGCATAAAAGCTACTCTCCCTTCTTCTTAGAATGGAGAAAATTTTATCTTTCTGCCTACATGATTCTTCTTATTTGTTTTGCTATTGATTTAAACTTTTTCAATCAATTCATAATTATACTTAATCTTGTAAGTATAATCATATTTACTAAACCTTTAGTAAATCATGACGAATATCATTGTTACTCTTATGGTGGATTTGATTAACACGCAACTTTGTGTGCTCGATCTCCTAGTCCTTCACTTGACACTTTGTCAATAAATTAGTCTAATTTCCAAATATGAAATTTCTCATTCATCGTGCAACCAAGTTGCATGATTCCAAGTTTCTGTCTAATTGAAACTTGGGCGATGAGAAACTCTCCATATTTGGTAAACTCTCGACTTTCCATAAATAACATAATAAGAACCAAATCCATTATTGCTAATAATAGAAACATTCAAACATCAATTTTTCATATACGCCATTGCAAGGATAAATAAATAATATAAAATCAAAATTTATTTCATTGCGGAAAATTTTTGTCCTTACAATGCAATTCATTGAAAAACTATGCTAATACATCTTTCTTAGCTATCTAATTCTAACTCCAAGTAGTAGCTCAATAATCTAATCTTCGAGAAATGCAATCGAAATCCATTCCTTCATTGTTAGATTTTGCTCACTTCTTCCCTTAAGCTTCCTTTCTTTTTCTTCGATCCTACAAAACATCAAATGTAATCTTATCACATTATGTATTAAGAATCTAGAATAGAAGCTTAAAAGAGTTAGTTAATGGATTTTACCTATATTAGAGCCATAGGTTTCGACTCTCCCATCTCTTAGATCTCTTAGGTAAATGGGGCAGCTTCGTCTCCAATGCCCTTTCTCTTGGCAATAAAAGCAAATTGACCTTTTTGGAACATGACATGGAACTACTTCAGACATTGCCTTTCTCTTATGATCAAAATTTTCGATCATAGCAAGTCTTTCGTTGCCATTGTCTATATCCATAGAGGTCTTGAAGGCAGATTCACCAATCAACTTTGCTTTTCTATTGCTCCAAACCATTGCTGATTCGGCAGCAGTAAGCATATAGGTGATATCTATAAGGGTCACGTCGCGGTTCATCATATAGTACTCTCTTACGAACTCACTATATGAGTTAGGAAGTGACTGAAGAACCCAATCAACAACCATTTCCTCATAGACAACGGATCCCATCATTCTTAACCTATCAATGTGTGACTTCATCCCTAGGACGTGTGCACACACCGATTTTCCTTCTTTATGTTTACTTGCCAAAAGCGCTTGAGTGAGTTTGAACTTTTCAAGCCTTCGAACTTGTGGGTTAGGGAGAACAATTGGAGGAGGTGGAGGAAGTGAAGCATGATTTCTTGTTCCTCGATCGAATCGTGGAATACCATCTTCATGTGGAATGCTTGTTCCACGGGATTTGGGAAGATCATAGTTGTCGAACTTTGACATCTACAAAACGGGAGAAAACTAATTCAAGTTAGTTGATTGATTGAGTCCTTAGTAAATCACCCAAATGAGATACCAAGGCTAGGACCCAACACAATACGCTACAACCGAGAAAAGGGATGTTGTAATCTAGTTGCAGAATCTTTGAAGGTAAGTGAATGATGTAACGCATTGTTTCCGGGCTTGCCATTTTTAGCAATGTAATAGTCTAGGTTAACCTTTGTAACCCGTTTTGAAATAATAAGAGTGTATTATTTGAGTATTATGTGTTTTGTGCTTAATTGCTTAATTATGTGGTTTGATTAATTAAGAATAAAAATAAGCGTCAAAATTGAAGTGTAAAATAAATTTAATATCTTTGAATAATGTTGTAGTAGTTGAAACGAGGTTTCCGAATATATTTAGAACGCCCAAATCTGACTTCGTATGAGGAAGTGATGATTTATCGAAGTTTCGGCTTAGCAGTGAGCAGCCTGTTTTACTCGATTTGAGATCGAGGGGTTTTTAGCCAAAGCAATCTAAATGAGAATCGAAGATATCATTGTTGGTATCGAAGCGATAAAAAGTTAGGCGAGAACGGACGTCAAACGAAGAAGTTATGAATTTATAACGAAGTTTTTCTGTCGCGGCCTATTAAAAATAAATAATAAAAATAAATTCAAAAATAGCCGACGGAGTCTAAACGAAAGTTGTAGAGTGTAGTCTCACCTTCGCGTGGATATAAAGAACGTCGAAAACGGAGTTTGTATGAAGAAGATATGAATTTCCGAATTTATTTAATATTTTGTATTTATTTTTAATCTTTTAATCCGGCATTATCCGAAGACGAGTCACCGGTCCGATCCGACGTACGCCCTGCGTACTCCGAAGAGTGTCGACATTTCGGATGACGCATGCAGTGACGATTTCGAAAGCAGTACGCGCTGCGTACTGCAGTACGCCCCGCGTACTCCGAGGCTCCAGCCTCCTATAAATAGGATCTGAAGGCAGCCGAGTCTTTTGCCAATTTCCTCTCTTCTCTCTCCCGTTTTGCATCGTTTTGCATGCTAGAAAGATCCCGAAGCCCCGGTATCATTCTCAAGCCTCGAGGCAAGTCCCAAGATCCCAAAGATCCCGAGAAGTGCGGTTCCCGAGCCGAAGCTTTGCCCGCGAGAAGTCGATTTTTGTGAAGATCTTTCAGATCTGCTGAGGATTACTACTTCTGCAAGTCGTAGTGTTGTCCGATCATCTTCTGATCAAGTGAGTGTATACTACCTTTCATAAACACGATAATAATACAAGTTTGGTTCGAGTGTGTTAAGTATATTGTTGTTTATAAGTGTGAGTGTGTAGTTACCTTCTTCTAACACATAAATATTAAGTATTTTCTATAAAATACGTGCTATGTGTATAGTATATTGTTGTTTATATGTGTGAATGTGTATTCACTCTCTTCTATCTCATAGATATGATTTATTCTCTATGAGATATGTGTTATGTGTGTGTGTGCCTCATCTGTTATGTGGATTATGTGTTGATTAAAGCATGCTATACAGGTTTTCAAAACTATGTATAAAAATGTATATTTTATCTACTAATATGTTGGGTAGAACATGGGTAGATAGTTGGTGTGTAATAAACAGATGAGAGGCCTCGTTGTTGTTTGATTTAGTCATCTAGCGGAGTTTAGATGACGACCACTGGCTATTCTAGACAGTCTTGTGGAAACATTAGCAGGTTCGCCACCTGTAGGTGTTAATGAACTTGGGTGTTCATTCGATGTACTCCATCCCCCTCATGGTTGCCTTATTTGACTTATATTGCTGAGGTACCCCCGAAGCATGTGTTGTCGCCCCGATGAAATATTCTTAGACTAGGTCCCTTGTGTTAGTTGTTTTAGGGACATAAAGTGAGAATAACGGGAATGGGTAATTGGGTTATTGTTGGTTGGTGAAAATTAAATATGATTATTTATTGTGGGTTGAAAACCCTATATGCTCACCAGGCTCCCAAGCTTGACCCACTCAGTTTTATTTGTATTACAGGAAGTGGCGCGAGGGCATGAGATGGATGAACCATCGGTTGTTTTGTTTACAAGTCTGTATATGTGTATATTTGTTGAATGACTTGTAATGCTATCGTTTATGCTTATTGGTCTGTATCGGAACATGACACCCCGAGTTTTGATTATATAATGAAAAATACATTTCTTTTATGAAATGCTTTGGTAAACATTGTTTTATCATGTTTTGTTTTTGGGAACAAATTCCGCAACTCTTTCAAATTAAAAGGATTTACTCTGAAAATATTTTAAAAGCATAAATGAAAATCGGTCTTTTCTGGCCGAGATTTTGGGGATGTCATAGTTGGTATCAGAGCATTAGTTTAAGCGAACTAGGAATTTGTAGGATTTCTAGACTTAAACTTAGAATGCTAAGTGAAGTTTTGAGATGTGTGTCTGTTGTGTTTTAGACACGAGCACTGGTTTATTTTAGGAAAGTTGCCTAAAATGCTTTATGTGCTAAATGTTATATGTTGCCATATTATTTGTTCGGATCTATGGTCTGTTGCCGACCGGATCTAGAAACCTTATGTGTGTAGGATTCTAAGCGTGCGTCTACGGTATTAGAACTAGCATGTAAACGTTTCGGTGTGATAAGGAAGATTTGAATATCTACCATGATTGAGGATCTAATTTCACCTTATTCGGTGTGTAGATCAAAATGGTGAGAACAAGAAGTGGAGTTGGAAATGCTGATGAAAACAGGAATCAACCACCAGTGATTGAACAAGTACCTGTCGTAGCAGCAACACCTGAGCCAATAACCATGGCTGGTGTGCAAATGATGATTCAGACGATGTTGGATCGTCAGATGGATGAAACTAGACGGTTGCTTCAACAGAATCGTGAAGAACTGTCAATTCGTGTGGAGGAGCCTGAATTAAATGAAGGGCACTCGAAAGGTGGAAACTTCAGTGGGTCTATTGGTCAAGCCAACCCACCGATAGTTAGGCAAGATAACCATGATGGAATGAATGATGGAATGGGATGCAAGTACAAGGACTTTCTAACTTGCAAACCATCGACCTTCAATGGAAAGGAGGATCCGATTGGGGTTATGGATTGGATCTCCGAAATGGAGTTAGCCTTTATGACATGTGGCTGCAGAGGCAAGTTGCAGACTATCTATGCCGTGCGACAATTCCTAGGTGGAGCCGTTCGTTGGTGGAACACTCTAGGGAAGACGTTAAGCCCTAATGAGCCACTGCAATTGTCATGGGCAGAGTTCTTGGTGCAGTTCAAGCGCAAGTTCTGCTCGACTCAAAATTTGTTGGAGTTGGAGAACAAGTTCCTGAGATTGACGAAAGGCAGCATGTCAGTTGATGAATACACCAATAGCTTCACCGATAAGATGGAGTTTGCCTTGCGTATCGTTCCAGACGATTTGACAAAGGTGGATCGGTATGCGAAGGGACTCCCATGGGAGTACGAAGTGCCAGTACGTCAGGCACTTACTCTAGAGGCAGCTATTTGGGCTGCCAAGTCTGTTGAGAACATGATTAAGGGAAGAACCACCGTCAAGGTTGAGGTTGGTGATAAAAGGAAGTTTGAGGGAACATCTGGTTCCGGTAAGAAGGGCAAATTTTCGAAATCTGATTCGAAAAAGTTTGGAGGAAAAGGAGGCGAAGCGAAGTGGTGTGATAAGTGTAAGAAAAAGCACTATGGGAAATGTAGCGAGGATGTGACCTGCTACAAGTGTGGAAAGGTTGGACATTTTGCCAATGAATGTCCGAACAACAAAAGGATGTGTTTTGGTTGTAATGAAGAGGGGCACATTTTGAAAGATTGTCCGAAGAAGAAGGAGGCAGCTAGGCCCAACATTCCACCAAAGCCGAAGGCGAGAGCCTTCCAGATGACACTCGAAGCTGCAAAAGATGAAGCTGATGTCGCTTCAGGTACCTTTCTCGTAAATGAATTACCTGCTCAAATTTTGTTTGATTCTGGAGCCAACTACTCCTTTATTTCGCATGAGTTTGGTAGAAAGCTAGCTTTGCCTATTGATAGACTAGATGATGCTTTATTAGTCGAAGTAGCTAGTGGCAAGTTTGTACCTGTTAGCCATCGTATGAAAGACATCTTAATCGACCTTAATGGGAATAAGTTTTGCGAAGAATTATTGCCTATCGAGCTTAATGGTTTCGACATCGTGTTGGGAATGGATTGGCTTAGCGCCAATGATGCCGAAATTTTATGCAAGAAGAAGATAGTTAAAGTAAACCCGCCTGGGAAAGATTCATTTATGGTGTACGGGGACAAACGCAGAGTAAATTCTGGAATCATTTCTCTAATGAAAGCCAGAAAGTGTTTGACCAAGGGATGTACATCATATTTAGCATTCGTGATTGATGCTAAGAAAGAAAAGAAGGTGATGAAGAGTATCCCAGTGGTGTGTGATTATCCGGAAGTATTTCCCAAAGATCTTCCTGGATTACCACCTGATAGACAAGTAGAGTTCAGAATAGACTTGTTACCAGGAACCACGCCAATAGCAAAAGCACCTTATCGATTAGCACCGACGGAGATGAAGGAGCTGATGATGCAACTTCAGGAGTTATTGGACAAAGGTTTCATTAGACCTAGTTCATCGCCCTAGGGAGCTCCGGTGTTGTTCGTGAAGAAGAAAGATGGAAGTATGAGAATGTGCATCGATTACAGAGAGCTGAACAAGGCAACAATAAAGAATAGATATCCGTTGCCAAGGATTGATGACCTATTTGATCAATTGCAAGGTTCGAGCTATTTCTCGAAGATCGATCTAAGGTCAGGATATCATCAGCTAAAAGTAAGAGAGCAAGATATCGAGAAGACTGTATTCAGAACTAGATATGGACACTACGAGTTCTTGGTTATGTCGTTTGGACTAACCAATGCTCCGGCAGCATTCATAGATTTAATGAATAGGGTTTGTAACCCTTTCCTTGATAAATCTGTGATAGTGTTCATAGACGACATTCTGATTTACTCGAAAAGCCAGGAGGAGCATGGCAGACACTTGCGAGAAGTGTTGGAAGTTTTGAAAAAGGAGAAGCTATATGCGAAGTTCTCCAAATGTGATTTTTGGATTCGTGAAGTCCAATTCTTGGGTCACGTGGTCAACCAAGAAGGGATAATGGTTGATCCAGCGAAGATCGAAGCTGTGATGAAGTGGGAACAACCGAAAAGTCCCACGGAGATTCGAAGCTTTTTAGGATTAGCCGGATATTACCGAAGGTTTATCCAAGGCTTTTCTTCGATTGCTACTCCATTGACAGCTTTGACCCACAAAGGAGCTACTTATGCTTGGAGTGATAAGCATAAAGAAGCATTCGAGAAGCTAAAGAAGAAGCTATGCGAGGCACCGATACTTTCTTTACCCGATGGAGTTGAAGACTTCGCTGTTTATAGCGATGCGTCTGGGGTTGGATTCGGTTGTGTTTTAACCCAAAGAGAAAAGGTGATAGCATATGCGTCTCGACAGCTGAAAGAGCATGAAAAGAATTACCCGACTCACGATTTGGAGTTGGCAGCGGTAGTTTTCGCTCTGAAAATATGGAGGCATTACCTCTATGACACGAAGTGCAAACTTTTCACTGATCATAAGAGTCTCCAATATCTCTTTAATCAGAAGGAATTGAATATGAGGCAACGATGCTAGCTAGAATTACTTAAAGACTACGACTGTGAGATACTTTACCACCCCGGTAAAGCTAATGTTGTTGCTGATGCTCTCAGTCGGAAGGTCAATATTGAAAGGAAAAGGCCAAGAGCGTTGAGAATTAAAGTTGTCTCAACAATTATGGAGAGTATAAAGAAAGCTCAAGAGGAGGCTTTTGAGAAAAATGACCGAAAGGAGGAACGTTTGGGAAAAACGTTGGTGTTTGGTACTAACGGTCATGGACTGAAGGTATTCCAAGATCGTATTTGGTTACCTAAGTCAGGAGGAATTAGGGATCTTCTGATGGAAGAAGCTCACAAGACCATGTACTCAATTCATCCGGGTAGCACTAAAATGTATAGGGACCTGAAACCCTACTACTGGTGGCCAACGATGAAGCTTGATGATGCAAAGTATGTGGCTGAGTGTGTGACTTGTGCGAGAGTCAAGACACAACATCAGAAACCTTACGGGAGTTTAGAACCATTGCCTGTGCCTATGGGTAAGTGGGAAGACATTGCTATGGACTTTGTCACTAAACTGCCCAGAACAAAGAATGGTCATGACATGATTTGGGTGGTCGTTGATCGATTCACTAAGAGTGCACATTTCATAGCAGCCAAGGAGAAATGGTCTATGGAAAAGCTTGCGAATTCTTACGTAAGGGAAATTTTGAGGCTTCACGGTGTTCCGTTAACGATTATATCGGATCGTGATAGCCGTTTCACCTCAAGGTTTCGGAAAAGTCTACAAGAGGAATTGGGTACCAAGTTATGTTTAAGCACAGCTTACCATCCGCAGACTGATGGTCAGAGTGAAAGAACAATACAAACACTTGAAGATATGCTGAGAGCATGTACCTTGGAATTCCTAGGTAATTGGGATGAACATTTACTATTGGTAGAATTTTCCTACAATAATAGTTTTCACTCGAGCATTAGGATGGCACCTTATCAAGCTTTGTATGGACAGAAGTGTCGTACGCCGTCTTGTTGGCTTGAGGCTGGGGAAAAGCAGTTTATGGGACCGGAGATGGTTCATCAAACTGCTGAAAAGTTGGAAATAATTAGGGAAAGAATGTTAGCAGCTCAAGATCGTCAAAAGAGCTATGCTAACAAGAAGCGAAGACCGATGACTTTTGAGGTTGGAGATTCGGGTTTGCTTAAAGTCTCGCCGTGGAAGAGACTTATAAGATTTGGTAAAAGGGGAAAGTTGAGTTTAAGGTTTATTGGACCGTTTAAAGTTCTTCAGAGAGTTGGGAACCAAGCTTACAAGCTCGAATTACCCGAAGAACTGAATGGAATTCACAACACTTTTCATGTGTGTTATTTGAGGAAGTTCACGGGAGAAGTTCCCGATATAATTCAAATTTCTGAATTGAGAATTGATGAGAACAAAAGGTTGATTGAAGAACCAGAGGCAATTGTTGACCGAAAGACTAAGAAGTTGCGACGCAAAATGGTTGGGTTAGTGCTTGTCCGATGGAAACACACGAATGGGCCGAATCTCACCTGGGAGACGGAGAGTGACATGTTGAGTCGCTATCCGCATTTGTTTGTTGATGTGTGATTCCGGGGACGGAATCATTCTAAGGTGGAGAGAATTGTAACGCCTGTGTTTCCGGGCTTGCCATTTTTAGCAATGTAATAGTCTAGGTTAACCTTTGTAACCCGTTTTGAAATAATAAGAGTGTATTATTTGAGTATTATGTGTTTTGTGCTTAATTGCTTAATTATGTGGTTTGATTAATTAAGAATAAAAATAAGCGTCAAAATTTAAGTGTAAAATAAACATAATATCTTTGAATAATGTTGTAGTAGTTGAAACGAGGTTTCCGAATATATTTAGAACGCCCAAATCTGACTTCGTATGAGGAAGTTATGATTTATCGAAGTTTCGGCTTAGCGGTGAGCAGCCTGTTTTACTCGATTTGAGATCAAGGGGTTTTTAGCCGAAGCAATCTAAATGAGAATCGAAGATCTCATTGTTGGTATCGAAGCGATAAAAAGTTAGGCGAGAACGGACGTCAAACGAAGAAGTTATGAATTTATAACGAAGTTTTTCTGTCGCGGCCTATTAAAAATAAATAATAAAAATAAAGTCAAAATTAGCCGACGGAGTCTAAACGAAAGTTGTAGATCGTAGTCTCACCTTCGCGTGGATATAAAGAACGTCGAAAACGGAGTTCGTATGTAGAAGATATGAATTTCCGAATTTTATTTAATATTTTGTATTTATTTTTAATCTTTTAATCCGGCATTATCCGAAGACGAGTCACCGGTCCGATCCGACGTACGCCCCGCGTACTCCGAAGAGTGTCGACATTTCGGATGACGCATGCAGTGACGATTTCGAAAGCAGTACGCGTTGCGTACTGCAGTACGCCCCGCGTACTCCGAGGCTCCAGCCTCCTATAAATAGGATCCGAAGGCAGCCGAGTCTTTTGCCAATTTCCTCTCTTCTCTCTCCCGTTTTGCATCGTTTTGCGTGCCAGAAATATCCCGAAGCCCCGGTATCATTCTCAAGCCCCGAGGCAAGTCCCAAGATCCCAAAGATCCCGAGAAGTGCGGTTCCCGAGCCGAAGCTCTGCTCGCGAGAAGTCGATCATCTTCTGATCATCTTCTGATCAAGTGAGTGTATACTACCTTTCATAAACACGATAATAATACAAGTTTGGTTCGAGTGTGTTAAGTATATTGTTGTTTATAAGTGTGAGTGTGTAGTTACCTTCTTCTAACACATAAATATTAAGTATTTTCTATAAAATACGTGCTATGTGTATAGTATATTGTTGTTTATATGTGTGAATGTGTATTCACTCTCTTCTATCTCATAGATATGATTTATTCTCTATGAGATATGTGTTATGTGTGTGTGTGCCTCATCTGTTATGTGGATTATGTGTTGATTAAAGCATGCTATACAGGTTTTCAAAACTATGTATAAAAATGTATATTTTATCTACTAATATGTTGGGTAGAACATGGGTAGATAGTTGGTGTGTAATAAACAGATGAGAGGCTTCGTTGTTGTTTGATTTAGTCATCTAGCGGAGTTTAGATGACGACCACTGGCTATTCTAGACAGTCTTGTGGAAACATTAGCAGGTTTGCCACCTGTAGGTGTTAATGAACTTGGGTGTTCATTCGCTGTACTCCATCCCCCTCATGGTTGCCTTATTTGACTTATATTGTTGAGGTACCCCCGAAGAATGTGTTCTCGCCCCGATGAAATATTCTTAGACTAGGTCCCTTGTGTTAGTTGTTTTAGGGACATAAAGTGAGAATAACGGGAATGGGTAATTGGGTTATTGTTGGTTGGTGAAAATTAAATATGATTATTTATTGTGGGTTGAAAACCCTATATGCTCACCAGGCTCCCAAGCCTGACCCACTCAGTTTTATTTGTATTATAGGAAGTGGCGCGAGGGCATGAGATGGATGAACCATCGGTTGTTTTGTTTACAAGTCTGTATATGTGTATATTTGTTGAATGACTTGTAATGCTATCGTTTATGCTTATTGGTCTGTATCGGAACATGACACCCCGAGTTTTGATTATATAATGAAAAATACATTTCTTTTATGAAATGCTTTGGTAAACATTGTTTTATCATGTTTTGTTTTTGGGAACAAATTCCGCAACTCTTTCAAATTAAAAGGATTTACTCTGAAAATATTTTAAAAGCATAAATGAAAATCGGTCTTTTCTGGCCGAGATTTTGGGGATGTCACAAATGACGATTCACTAATTTCCACCATGAAAAAACGAAAAAGAAATTTAAGTTTTAAATCTATGAAAACTCCTAGATCCTTTGAGATTCATTGAACATTTCAATGGCATGTTTAAATATCGATATGCCCCTCTTGTTTGTGACTGGGATGCCGAGGATCACAAGGCGGGTGTGAATAACCATGCAAACTACATGGTGCCCCCACATGTTACAGTCACCTGCACAATGTGCCGATAAACCACACACGCTCCACCGAACTATGACAAACATTGAGTCACCCTTTGCTACCTTTGCTTAGAACCATTTAGTGTGCCGGTAAACCACACACGCTCCACTAACGTCTTCGCAAGGGCACAAAGTGTAATTTCATGGAATTGCATCAATTCACTTTGCCTAAGTAACTAAGATTGGGAATTTGTAAAACATTTAGTTACTTTTGTATATAATTATACTTATAATGGAAGGTTTTGTCCTATCCTACCCGTTCGGCTAACGACCCTCCACTAGTCAAGAGTGCGGTGGGTAAGAGTGGATACCCATTCAATCACCATTTTATAGGCAATTTCCTTAAACACCCCTTATAGACCAGCTTTGTGAATGAGGCCTACTAACGGTAAGACTAACTTTACTCATACATATATAATGTTAGACTTTAAATGTTATATATAGTATAGGGTGTATTTTATACTTTTAAAATACTAGGTGGTCTAATTTAATAATTATACTTTTAATTCAATTAAATTGTAAACCAAAACTTTTATGGATTTATTAAACCTCTTTTAATTATACACCTTAATTAATTAATAAAACCATAAGGGTGTGATTTGAACTTTTTCAAAACAATACTAGGGATTTAGAATTTAACATTCCTAATTAAACTTTTAATCAACTTTTAAATTCCAAAACTTGAGGGCAAGTTTTGAAACCTTTTTCAAAACACTAGGGTTTCAACTATTTAAATTTCAAAACAACAAAACCTTTGGGTTCAAATTTAAACTATAAAACCTAAAGGGGAAAACATGAAACTTTTCATAACAACAAGGATCAAATAACAAATAATCTAAATTAACATTTAATCACATAATTATCCATATTTGATTTATTTAATGATTTCTTTCAAAACAATTTACCAATTTAATCAAAATAATTAATCAATTATCACATAAGGAAACAATTATCTTATTAATTGATAAATATCTTCAATTAGATAAAGAATATAGTCGAATATATCATAAAATCGGATTTATATTGATATAATATGATAAGGTAACTATCCCAAAGCAAAAACAGCAAGAAATCCCGAGATATGCTCCATCTGACGAGTTGACTCGTCGAGTCAGGCTTGGACTCGTCGAGTCTGCATGGACTTGGCGAGTTCAGCTATGGACTCGGCGAGTCTAGCCTCCAGAAACCAAAAAATTCAATTTTTCATACATATCAAGCATCAATACAATACAAACCAGTCTAGGCTCTGATACCACTGATGGGTTTTGGTCCTAAGAACATCCTATGTGCTCATACAAACCCTAATGCTTGGATCTAGGTTTCTCTATTGTACATGCAAGTTATCCAAGACTATAAACCCTAATTCTAGCATTCAAGTAATCATATTAACATGAGAATAGGTTTAAGATGTTACCTTGATTGTTATGTAGCAATAACAATCTCAAATCTCCTTGTATTGACTTTGGAAGGCTTAGAGTCACAAGTGTCACTCCTCTAATGGTTCACAAACACCATAAGCAAGAGGATGAAGAGGAGAGAGGTTAGAGGCTGCCCAAAAACGTGTGAAACCCTAGAAGGTTGCTTGTCCATGTTTTTGGTCCTTTAGGGGTCTATATATAGTGAGGCAATTAGGGTTATCTAACAAGAAAACCCTAATTTGGATGCTTAAGCCCTAAGCAA